>NC_073303.1:306238340-306251635 GCF_027595985.1 Sorex araneus | reverse complement strand
TTCTTTCTTTCCTTCTTTCTTTCCTTCTTTCTTTCTACTTTTATACACCTTCACAGTCTCTGCTCATCACACCCGCTCTTCAGTGTTGTTCTCCTGTGCTGTCAAAGGACTTCAGTTCCTCTTTTGCACAGAGGTGAGTCTCCCAAAGAGAGTGGCTGGGCTCTCTAGTAAATGTTTTAAGTGGGGTCCCACACAGGACTCTGTTTAATTCAACATTTATGCATTCATCTTTGGTGCCACTGAGTGCTCTCAAATTGCTCTTTTTCTTTTCAACTGCCTTGCCTTTTCTCCCTTTACAATTTTTTTTTTTACTCTCCCTCCAAACTTAGTCCTTCCCTCTGGCAACCAGAAATCTATCTCTGTTTATATGAGATTGCTTTTAGGATTCCGCATATAGGTGAGATCCTATTGTCTTTCTCTCACTTATTTCACAGAGCATATTATCCTCAAAATCCACCCATAGTGTCATCAATGGCAAATTTCCTTATTTTTAATGTTTAATGTTTCTTTGTACATATACCTCACATCTTTATCCATTGATGGGCACTTAATGCTTCCATAACTTAACTATTAAAGATAATGCATAAATAAATATGAGGGTGCTTATACCCTTTTGAATTAGTGTTTTTGTTACCTTTGGATAAATACCCAGAGGTAGAATTGCTAAATTATATGATACTTACATTCAGTATTAGTCACTGTATAATCACATTATATTTCATTATATTGAGTTTATTAAAGACAATCAAAGCCCTAACCTTCTTTGAAGTTAACTTCTCTCCCACCATGGGCTGAAAAGGGAGTATAGGAGGTAAGGTGCTTGCCCTGCATGCAGCCAACCCCAGTTCAATCTTCAACACTGCATATGCTTCCACGAACACTGTGAAGGGCCATTCCTGAGCACCAAGTGAGGAATAGCTCCTGAACACCTCTGCCGGGTATGGCCCAGCCCCCTCAACACTACAGAGACTGGGGAAAAGGGGTGCAGATAAACTTCTCTCATAGTTTGGCTGGAAGCCTATGGTGGTAAATATCAAATGTGCTATAATATATTTCTTTTTCCTGGGGCTTGGATATTTTTAAAATGAAAATTTAAGAACTTTCCTCATGACTAAGATTGGGGAAAGAGGGGAGAGTCAGGTCAATCAATATCTTACCTGGATTGATAGTGCTTGTGTCTCCTTATTGGTGCAGCAGTGGTGAGCACTCATTGGACTGGGTTCCTTTCCACCTCAAAGTTTATCAGATATCAGTTTTCTGTGCTCTGGACATTGCAGGAAGCACATGTCAAATTCTCTCAATGGTCGCTATAAGCCCCCTTCTTCAAGCCTGAGGAAAAGGCGAAACATACTCTTCCTCCCCAGGAGGTAGAAGGAAAATAGGTTACAGCATTGTGAGTCATCTTTCTCTGCCTCTTCTACAAAAGCTTTTTATTCCCCTGACATAGTGTTGAACTAGGAGTTGTTAAAGCCAGTTTCCTGACACTTTCTTCACAAGTCTCCCTTGTCCTCTATGTATTGTCTGGCTTTCAGTTTCTATGTGACCTCTGTTAAAATGAGTTCAGGGTCAGAGAGATAGTAGGGCAGGTAGGGCACTTGTCTTGTACACACCCAACCCAAGTTTCGTCCCTGCATCCTATATGGTCTCCTAAGACCCGGCAGGGGTGACCTTTGAGCGCAGAGTCAGTTGTAAGCCTCGAGTACAGCCAGGTATGTCCTCCCAAACAACTAAACAAACAAAAAACCCAATATAAAAATACAGAAAAGAGTTTAAAACAATACCTTTTTAATATCATGTTACATTTAAAATAGGTTTGCAATAGAATTTATTGGGAAATAGTGTTTAAAATGCCATTCTATGTTGAGCATCAAGACAAAATAGTTCAGGTGTGAAGCACTCTATTAGTACAGATATAGGCATTTGACTCTATTGATTTATATATTTTCACCGCTTATAAAATTGATGACTATTTTTGATATATTAGAAGCATTGATGAAGAAAGAGAAGCTGCTAAAATTATTGTGTGCCATTTTTCAAGGATAGTAACTATAAACTGTGGTTCACATCCTTTATATTCTTCTCAAACTATACATGATAATTTGCCATCTGAATCTTACTATCCAAATATTTGTTTAAATAATATAATTTTTCCCCCAAATTCACAATCTGAAAGGAAAGCTCATTAAAACAATTGCACATTGTCACAGCAACAAAATTGTTTAATTTGTGCATAGATTCAGGGAAAAAATACAGAACATGCTGCAGTAGATTCTCAGCTCTTCTTTTGATAATACTGAATCTTGTGCTTGCACAGTTTAAACATGTTGTGCATTATCTAATCAGATTCCCCACATTATTTTATGAAAATGTCTTCTAAGAATGCGGAAAAGCCTGTGAAAGAAGTAGATGAGCCCATGAATTGCAGAAGACTATTGAAAAGGTGATTGAACAGCAAAGCAAATTTTTAATGTTGATGAAATTGGGCTATTTTGGAAACAAATGCTCTCTTGTATGTTCATTTCAAAAAAGGAGACAAAAGTGCCAGAACATAAACCATCCAAAATAGGCTAACACTGCTTTAAAGTGAATGTGATGTTAAGCTAAAATCTCTGCTGGTGCAAACTTCAAAAACCCCAGTGCTTTTTAGGGACTATTGAAGAGTGAATTGCCTGTTATGTGATATTCAGCTCAGAAAGATTGGCTTGACCAAGGCAGTGTTCAGTGATTACATGAGGCGCTAAATGTCTCTATTCATCAAAGAGTACACAAGGATGGAAATTTTGCAAACAAGGCTCTTTTGATAATAGACAATGCTCCCAGATGTCCTTCAAGTGTTGACAGTTTCAGAGATAATATCACAGTGGTCTTTTTTGCCTCCCAGCCCTGTGTTTTTATCTTAGCCTCTGGACCTACTAGATGCTGCATCCTTCAAGCCATACCGTTTACAGACGTGATGCATACAGATATATGGTCTGATGTTGCTGGCAACACTGGTTCAATTAAGGATTTATGAAAAAATTTTGACATTCAGAAGGTCTTCGAGTTTATCAACTTAGATTTGGCATGTATCATAACAACGGATGGTGCACGGGAGAAACTGGTCCCAAAATTGTTGCTGACTTCCAAGGTTTCTAGGAAGTGATTAACGCTAAGCAAAAATCCTAAATCTTGTGAAGAAGGTTAGATTTAGTGAAGTGGATGGTGCACAGAACTTACAACCAAGGAGTCTGTTCAACTTAATATTCATCACAGGTCAAAGGAAAAGAGAGGAGCCATAAATACCTATCGCTGGATCTTCAGGAAACTTGAAATTTAGAAGCCAATATGATTGTTCCTGTAAATTTTGCTCTAGTTCTGTTTTTTGGCCCATGGTTATTTGTCATTTCAAATAATGGGTGATATTCTTACACTCTTAGTACAGATTCCAGGGCCGGAAAAGATGACTTTTCCTAAGATCCTTGAGCTTGAACATAGGTGAGCCACAGTTGTTTGCTATTCTCATGCTCTCTGCTAGCTCACTCCCACTGATACCCACTTTATTTATTTATTTATTTATTTATTTATTTTTTTACTTTGTGGGTCACACCTGGCAATGCACAGGGGTTACTTGTGGATCATGCACTCAGGAATTACTCCTGGCAGTGCTCGGGGGACCATATGGGATGCTGGGAATGGAATCCAGGTTGGCCACGTGCAAGGCAAACACCCTACCTGCTGTGCTATCACTCCAGCCCCATCCCACTTGATTCTAAGCAGCACTCCCTGCCTCCCTAATTGCAACTTCTGTTTTCTTTCTGTGCCACTATCTGTATGGTAAGTAAACTCTTTGTTCATTTGTTTTGTTTGGGGGGGCCACACCTGGTTGTGCCCAGGACTCTGCACTTTGCACTCAGCGATCACTCCTGGCAGTGTTCAGGGATGCCAGGAATCAAACTAAGGTTGGCTGCTCACAGGGCAATGTCTTCCCCATTGTGCTATCTCTGAGGCCCAGTAATCTCATTTTTTTATTTTTAATTTCTTTCTTGTTCTTGTTCTTCTTGTTCTTGTTCTTGTTCTTGTTCTTGTTCTTGTTCTTCTTCTTCTTCTTCTTCTTCTTCTTCTTCTTCTTCTTCTTCTTCTTCTTCTTCTTCTTCTTCTTCTTCTTCTTCTTCTTCTTCTTCTTCTTCTTCTTTTTCATCTCCTCCTCCTCCTCCTCCTCTCTTCCTTCTCCTTCTTTTTCTTCTTTCCCTTTGAGCACTTGGTTTGCAATACTGCTGCTGAAAGAATACCATGCATATCACTTTATCTCTTTACAGTACCCATTTATTGTCTAGAGTGATCATTGCCAGCTTTCATTGTAATAGTGGTCCCTTCTCTGTCTGAATCACACTTTCCACCATCCTTTGTGGCAAGCTTCCTTCTGTGGACTGAACCATTCCTCCTGGCCCTTGAGTAAACTCTTTTTTAAGCTTATGTTTACATATTGATTGTTTTATTTATTGCATAACTAAAATATATAATAATTTTAATTATTTTAATAACTGTAATCTAGCATACACTCACTGCACATGAGCAAAATAAATTTCTATTATATATTATATGAAAATCTGTCACTGTCACTGTCATCCCATTGCTCATCAATTTGTTCAAGTGGGCACCAGTATAAATTCAATAAAATTTTCATTAATTATTTAATTTTGCATGAGATTATACTTATGTAATGCATTTATGCAGAAAGCTTTAGCATATTACATGGGCATTTAAGAATAGTTAAATTTTGGATAATTAGTTGGGTTTTAAATATTCAATTTTTTTCCATTCAAAAGAAGAACATACATATTTATATAGTCTACTTCCCCACTATTTCCAAATTTGATATCCAACACATTATGGCAGGAAAGAATTATATTTGAATAATAAATACCACTATGTATAAGTTCATCCAATTAAATATGGAATAATACTTTATCAACTTGACTTGAACATGCCTTATTAAAACAATATATTGTCTGTATATCTATATAATAATGATATGTGTTGAAATCAACATTTCAGAAATGTTGACTTCTGAGTTATGTGACATAAAACATATCTTCACCCTTTTTAGAACAAACCAGTGGATAAACTAAGGCTTAGAATGTTGGTTATACCCACAGTTCCTTTGAGGAGGCTGAGAAACAGGCAACTGTTTGTAACTTTGGGGGCTGTTATTTCTAATGATTTGCACAAAATTATAATCTATTCTAATGAGAATAGGGTTTATTTAGTTAGTTCTCCTTATCTTTTTTACACTTTTTTACAATATTATTCGAGGATGGATTCCCTTCTATATTTCTACAGAAGTCTCACCCTCAACTGTTCGCACAAAAGCAGATCCTCCTTGTGTTAGTGGTTTCTTAAAATTGTATGAGAGATTTGCATACAAAACTCCAATGCTTAAGAAATTAAAGTTTATTGTACAGTTCAAATAGGTGGGTCTGTGTTCCTTGTGTAAAATATCACTTTCTTTTCTGGTCAGATTGCTTTGTCCTGGTTCCATCCAGTGTATGATTGATGAAAGCAGGTAGATTAGGGAAGCCCCTCCCCCCACCAATCATGGCAATTACATTTCTGAAAAATAATAAAGCCACTAGTCTTAAGGCTGACCCACCTTTTGGACATAGAAAGCAAGACCTAATAAGACCTTCTCCAGCTGGTTACTGATCAAGCTGCTTAACAGCCATGATCCCAAAGACTCAGAAACAAATCTCAGAACCCAGCGGCTTTTGGCAGAAAAGAGTCCAGACTTCCTGTTAGGTTACTGGCTCCAGGCCACCGCAGGTGGTAAAAGGTGCCGTCCCTCTGTCTATTCCCCCTGGCGGCTTGGTGGCCATCATCTTCCAGAGGTCAATGGACAGTCAGGTGTGGGCCAGCAGTGACAAGACCTCAGGGGATGGAGGTGGAGCTGGCCCTTTCCTCCCCTGCCTCAATGAGAACCGGAGTCACCGCCCAAGAACGGCCCCTCTGGATACCGATCAAGCTGCTTAATGGCCATAATCCCAAATATTCAGAAACAAATCTCGTTAACCCAGCGGTTTTTGGCAGAAATCCCTCCAGATTTAATGATTAAAATTTCAGGATTCAAAAGCCATATGCTATTCATAATCAGCAATAGAAAGCAAACTGTCTAATGTTCCTTTTCAGCAGATCTGAGGGTTGGGGTAAAATCTCAAATAATAATGGTGGATCTACTGTCAAAATATTGAGTGTAATCAACATAGAGAGAGTAATGTGGAAATCATCTGCCACACAGGTAGGGTGAAGGTGTGGGATGGGGGTATACTGGGGTTTTTGGTGGTGGAAAACTCGTGCACTGGTCAAGGGACAGGTGTTTCATCATTGTATGATCGAGACTTAAACCCCGAAAGCTTTATAACTGCTCTCATGGTGATTCAATAAATAAATAAATGAATAAATGAATAGATACATAGATAGATAGATAGATAGATAGATAGATAGATAGATAGATAGATAGATAGATAGATATAGATACAGACCTTCTCCAGCAGCTGACCCTGAGGAGTCTGGACCCCTCCCTACAGAAAGGGCATGAAGGAAATTACTGGAGAACCCTTCATTCCTTCCTTTAATCTGATTAACTCTCAGCTAGCTCAGATCAGAGAATACTGGACTTCTGAGAGAAGATCCAGCAGGAACAAAGGTCAAGAAAGAGAGTTTCAAAGAAGACACTCCCAACTGTACCCCCTTGGAGACAACCCTAGTAACAGACTCTTACCTAGCCAGAAAGTCCCACATGGGGGAGCTTAGGAAAACGCTATAAAAGCCACTTTGAACAAAAGAAGGGCATGCTGCCCAAGCCCATGTGATGCTTGCGTCCATGTGGCCCAGCACATGTGGCCCCCAAGCACATGTGTCACTCACATCTCCCCTCTTCAGATGTGTACTTTCATGCTTTCATATCTAATGCTGGAATGTCTGTGGGGGCTCTCTCCATCTCTGGAGATATCTGCTTTCTCTCTTGAGCATATGATTCTCTCTCACTTTCTCTCCCTCCTTCCCTTCCCTAAGAACCTCCAAATAAAATGTTTTTTACTTGACTGCTTGTCTATTCCTGAAATTCTTTTCTGCGAGGCAAGGCAAGAACCTGGTAACCCTGGGTCTCAGGGTGACAGAGGTGGATCAGGAGAAAGTGACTGTCTCTCCCCTCCCACCTAATATAAAGCACCCATGGGTGTCCACTGACTTCAGTCTTGTCATCATTCTAGGTGCACAAGTACTATTTTGTTTTGCCTTCAGTCTGGGTTAAGTGAGTGGGTAAAGCAACAGAACTTTCTCTATCTTCTTCTTGTTCTTGTATTCATCCAGTGTCTTCCATTTATCTTCTTCCTTCTATCTACTCCTGTCTACTCTTCGCCTTACCTACTCTTATCTACTCTTTTTGGGGTGGGTGAGATGAAAATAATCAAATTAGGTTAACTTTAGATTAACTAGTTTATCTGGATCTTCACACTTCCACTTCCACTGTATCACTATCCTCAGGGATTCTTCATTGTATTTGCATCCCACAGGAGAATGTTGGGGGCAAAAGTAAAAGTCAAAAACTAATGTTATAGTGTATGGCAGAGATACTTTTAGCCTTGAACTTTCTTCCTTTGTCAGATGTGGTTAAATAGCCATAATACCTCCATTGCCTGACATGTCAGATCAGGGAGCAATGATGGAATATCCTTTCCTGTCCCTATGAGTTGTGAGCCTTTAGGGGTGCCTTTCCTTGGGAGGATCTCCATTTATCTCTCTAGTACTCAAGATTGCCTTTGAGGCTAGAAGCCTGGTATTTACAAAGCAATGGGTATAAATGCATGTTCATTTGTGATTTATAAAATTTAATACATTGGGACAAATCAAACTAAGATGGAACATGTCATCACTGACAGATACCCCAGAATTGAAAAGAATATATATTTCAAAACCAAAATGACTGAATTAAAAGCTCAGCTCTGCCACCTACTGGGTAGGTTTTTTGTTGTTGTTTTTTAGTTTTATCTTATCCCCATTTTATTTGTAAAATGAAAAAAGAAGATAATAAAACTTTTTTTTCCTTTTGATTGTTGCCAGGAGTATTTACAGTCATACATGTAAAGATAATGGCCTTGCTGCAGGCAGATAGGAAAGGTCCTGGCAATGAGCTGTTAGGAAACAATAAAATTTAAGAATTTTCCCAGCCCTGAAGTAGCCCAAGGACATGAAAAACATCCCTTTGAAATGCAAATCCTGAGCTCTTTGGATGAGCGGAAGACCCCCTTCAGGAAAGGAGCAGCTAAAGATTGTGATAAGAATATGAAAGAACCATCAAGAGTCCAAGACTTGACTTGTAACAATGCCCATATTAACCTTGATGAATGCATGCAACTCCAGTTCTAGACAATTTGGGATGTTTGTGTATTATTGTTTTCCCAAAGCCAATTGAGACTAATTTCCCCTCTGAAGAAGCCCATGTTCTCTCTTGGACACATACTTCCTACTTCTCTCACACTAATTAAATTTCTTTAAATAGAAACTATTTGCTTTACTATTTTGCCTCCTCCTGAAATTCTTTTCTACAAGGGCAACAGCTGGACCTGGAATGCCTGTGCCAAGGTATGTGTTGCCAGTGGGGAACAGGAGAGGGAAACTAAGAGATAAACTGGAGAATAGAATCTCCACCTTTCTGTTCAACCCACCTCAGCAGCCAGCACTCCTGGTATAGGTCAGGTTAGTCCTAACCCCTGCACAGGCATTGTGAGTCAACTGCCTTTCTCTCACAGAGAAGAATATCAGGAGGAGGGAAATATGGTGAAATAGCTTTGAAAATATAGTTTCAAAGCATGGTGAAAGTAGATAGTTTTGTTGAAACTTAGAAAGATGTGAGGAAGAAAAAGGGAGAAGTATGTGTTCCAAAGACACCTTAAGCTTCTCCAGAGTAGAAATAGGCCAGTAAAGCTACATAGAGAAAAATAATAGCAAGATATGTTTAAAGGAGAACAAAGCCTTGAAAACTGAGCCCTGAATGCTTTCAGGAGCTTTTATACCATTCTTCCAAACGAGTATTTTTTTAAATAAATTTATTTATTGAATCACCGTGAAAGCAGTTACAAAACTTTCGGGTTTAAGTCTCAGTTATACAATGAGGAAACACACATACCTTCACCAGTGCACATTTTTCACCACCAAAAACCCCAGTATGCCCCATCCCACACCCTCCCCACTACCTGTGTGGAAGATAATTTCCACATTACTCTCTCTCTCTACATTGATTACATTCAATATTTTGACACCAGACCCACCATTATTATTTGAGATTTTACCCCAACACTCAAATCTGCCGAAAAGGTAACACTAGACAGTTTGTTTTCTCTTGCTGATTATGAATAGCATGTGATGTCGCATGCAGCGGTAGCAGCTGCGTGATACTGAAATTCTGAAATTTTAATAATTAAATCTGGAGGGATTTCTGCTAGAAGCTGCTGGGTTACATGATGTGTTTCTGGGTCTCTGGGATCATGGCCGTTAAGCGACTGGATCAGGAGCCAGAGTGGCCATTTGTGGGCAGCGACTCAGGGTCTCATTGGGGCGGGGAAGAAAAGGGCCGGCTCTATCCCCATCCCATGAGGTCCCACATGTCTCGTCACTGCAGGCCCATACCTGTCTGTCCACTGGCCTCTGGAAGATGGCAGCCACAGAGCCGCCTGGGGAAAAGGTGGTGGGATGGCACCTTCCCTCCACCCACCCTGGGTGACCCAGGGCTGATAACCTAATGTGGAGTCCCAAGTGAGTTTTTTATCTGGAGTTTTGAAAGCATAAAAAGTTTATCCGGGTGTTGTGAGAGGAAATCCTTGCACTGTTGATGTTCTCATAATCTCATCCCTTGCCCTGTTGATATAATCTCAGATTCTTCTGTAGCATCTCCTCTGTGGGGTCCACCCTCCTCTTCTGGGTGAAGCCTTGGCTAGCGGCAGCTGGCTCGTGTCTCAGTTCCTCCTTTTCCAAGAGCTCAGGATTCATGCCCTAGGAATTCTCTTAAATTTTATTACTTCCCCAAGGTCCATCACCAGATCCCTCCCCACCCACCTATCTGCCTACTATATAGGAACTGACTTTTCTTTTCTTTTCCTGCAAGAGAGCAATTCTTCACTTCAGCCTGAGTTCATGACTCCCCAAAAGGTCTGGTGGAGGGGTCATCTCTCATGCCATGTAGAACAAGTGGACTCCAGGTGCAGCTTGGCCGCTGCTCATCTTGCTGGTGGGACATGAGCACCTGTGCCATGCAGCAGACTTTACCAGTCCTGCCCAGAGCCAGGCATGTCCCCTGGGTGGCCAAGGGGATTCAAGCAGAGAAGTGGAAGCATTGTTTTCTTGAGGCTTCCTCCCTCTTTCCCACTGCACCCAAGTCACCTGCAATAGCCCTAAATGTTAATTCTTTGCCCTCAGATATGTGTAATAAGCATGTAATAAGAACCTTGAAGCTAAAAAAACATCACTGGTGGAATCAAATTCATGGTTCATTAGAAATAGCAGAAGTTACCAAATAACAACAGATACTTACATAGTGTATTTTCATTTTTATTAAAATCTTCACTCAGATCCTAGCAGCCTAAAGCCCTTGTTTCTCTTAAAGTCCTGTGGCTTTCGATATGTAATAATATGCCTGACTAGTCCAATGTCATTATTCCATTATTTTTTTTTCCTGAGGAGTGAATGGCTTTTCAAATATTTCATTTTCACCAAGTACCTAGGGCAAAAGGCATGTGCTGGGCCAGAGGACTCATTTTACAGATGAGGAAATTCAGTGTTTTATCTCTAGCTGAGGCAAATTTTGTCAGTCCTGTAGTGTGGACAGCGGGGTAAGGCTTTAGCAATTTGGTCATAAGAGAATCTGCGTTTTATAGGAATTTCTTTAGTGCTGGCCATAATTTTTTTTATTCCTCTTCTTCTTACCCCTACTCATCTTGCTCCCTTCATTGTTAATATCATCGCAGTGCCTGGATCTATAAACATATACATTTATGGCTGTGGTGCTTGCCAGGGGGCACAGTCTTTTGTTGTGATTCACATACTCTGGCTTTGGTGCTTCTTAGAGGTCACGACTTGCTCTCAGGGGTTCACACTTGCTGGCCCTAGAGTGATGTTTTTGTGCACTGAGGTTCTTTTCCTCAGTCAAGTCTGGAAGCAGGAGACAACATGAATTGGCCTAATTCAAAAGAGATTTCTGGTTTTCGGTTTTGGGGCCACACCAGGCTGTGCTCAAGGTATATCCCTGTCTCCGTGTTCTCTAAGAAAGGGGAAAGGAAGGGAAAAGTAGTGCAGGAAAGCTCTCAGTGGGGAAGAGAGTCTCCTAAATTAAATTTGGAGGAATGTGGAAAACCTTCTCCTTTTAAATATCTGCTTTAACTAGGTGGTGCTTGGGTATTGCCAAAGGGAAGAGCCTTTGATCCTTGATGCTCCTTCATATCTTTTTTTGGGAGGTTGCGGGGAGACATGCCTAGCTGTGTGCAGGGTCTACTCCTGCTTATGTACTCAGAAATCATTACTGGCTGGGGTTCACATGGGACATTAGGGATTGAACTTGGGTCATCTACATGCAAGACAAGCACCTTACCTCTATACTATCATATTCTTACCATGACCTTTAGTTTTATTGAGACTTCTTTTCTGAGGGGAGCCACCCATTCTCTGGATGATGCCTCAGTGTCTCCTGCTCCAAAGATTTTTTTTTAAGTATTTGCATCTTAAAATTATGTAGACTGCATGCCTTTGACATAGTTCAGGACTGGTGACTGGGCAACATCTTTTAATCACACTTTGACTTTATTCACTTGTATCACTTGTCATCCTGTTGCTCCTTGATTTGCTCGAGCAGGCTCCAGTAATGTCTCCATTCATCCCTGTCATGTGCTAGTGTAGTCCAATAGCGTTGGCTCACTCCAGGAACAGGAAGAGCCTCAAACCATTTGTTCAGGGTCTTGACTTTATTAGTAAAGGAAAACCTAGTTTTCAGGGAGGCCACATCCTGCCCTAACCCCCATCCATCTGCTTACAACAGCGCCTGCATATCATTTTTAGTTTGGGTGCTTACTGGAGTTGTATGCCTTGGTTTCATTGCACACACCTTGCTGTGGTGCAGCTAGAAATCACCTGTGGTGCCAGGATCACCAGGCTTAAACAATAGAGGTGCCATGACCCCACTGGGCATGAGTGTCACTGGGAATTTAAGTCATGGCCATGGATTTGTATCCTAAGCCACTGAACTCTTCCTGCAGGTTCCTTATGTGAAAATTTGACCAACATTATTTGTACAGTTCTTTAAAGTCCTTGTACAGTGTTGGAGAGAGAGTACAGGGATTATGCACTTGTCTTGCATGTGGTCAACCCTGGTTTGATTACCTGGTATTCTATTTGGTCTCCTAAGCCCCAGCAGGAGTGAGCCCTGAATATTGCCAGGTATTACCTCCAAACCAATAATAATAATAATGTCAATTTTTTTGCATTTAACTATGAACTCATTGGGCAGTGTTATCTTATCATTCTAATGATAAATTTTAAGGATTAGAGAATAGATCTACTATGATCACTGCACAAATTTATATAGACAGCTTTTTACTTTTCATTTTACAGATTCAAAGTATTAAATATTTGCTTTCTACATATACCCTCCTGGGAATAAAAAAAAGCTAATATAACCCATGTTTTCCTCTCTCCTTTCTCTAGGGGATTAGACGGATGATTAATCAGATAATAAATGTGAGGAAAACTCCCTGGAGGAAAGACACTTAATAAACATGAAGTAAAGAGTTTTGGCTAACTTACTGTTAATAATAACACAGAGATTTTGGTATGAATCCTAGCTACTTGTTCTACCTAGATCATGAGCATCTTAAAATGGGATTCTGGAGAATTTCCTAAATGTCAAACTTATAACAAACTTATTTTACTTATAGCAAAATTCATCATCAAGTTTGTAACCAAATATTTTTGAAATTCAATGATTTATCTCTCAAAACTTTTGCAATCTGACCAGCAGAGGAGGACTGAAGAGCATTATGGAGTTGGACCACCTCTGAAATGTAGTCAGGAATAGCTTTGATTGGCTTCGTAGACTTCTTTTTGTTTTTGATTTTTGGAGCTATGCCCAGAGGTTGTTGAAGACTACTCCTGGCTCTGTGCTTGGAGTAGTTCCCAGCAGTGATTGCAGGGTCTTGTAGTACCAGAGACCAAACCTAGACCTTCTTCATACACAGCCTATGCTCAGCTCATTGAATGACCTCCCCAACTCCTCTTTG
>NC_073303.1:304213340-304395840 GCF_027595985.1 Sorex araneus | reverse complement strand
AGTGTTGTCATTATCATTCCAGTATAAAGGAAAAACCTTTTATGTCTAAAGACTTCTTTTTTTTTTCATTTTATAAGACATCTCTGTTTGAAAACTTTTAAATATTATTTCAGGTTGCTTCTAACCAACAGCAACTCAAACATAGTAAATACTGGATTTCAGCTATCAGTACAGTTCACCTTAAATTATTTTCTTACAAAAGTTCAAAGGGTCATCTATTTACAGCCTTCATTCTCCCTCTGGGAAGCTATAACACATATGTGAACCAATAGCAATGCAGTAAAATTCCATGAACCCTATAGGTAAAACACTGTGCAAATGATGAGAATTTGCATGCAAAACCACATATCACCAGCTACTTTGGGGAAATATCTTAAGACTACAGATTCAGATAAAAACTCTAGAGACTATCAGATTTATGCATTTCTCTCCAAGAATCTCAAGACTTTCAAGAATAATGATTGTTTGTTTTCTTTACAAACATATTTCAGGACAAAACTGTGTTCTTTCTTTTTATATATAGAAATATATTTTCTAAAGGAACAAGCACATGAAATGATAAGAGTCACGGTAGAGTTAACAAGATTAGAATTGTCTTTTTTAAATAGAAGATATAATGTTGGCCGTTTTTAATATTTTTTAATGACCACATCCATTAATATTCATAATAACTTTGTCTTTTCTTTACATATTTTAAGTTTTTCTACCTTGTAGACATAATGTGAGATATACCTCCTATACCCATGAAAATGATTATAACACAAACGTCAGAAAATAGAGTTAGATAGGATGTGGAGGGAAGAGACATGTGTCCAGAGTTGACAGGAATATAATTTGGAGCAGTTGTTATAAAATCCAGTATTGATTATTTTTAAAAGAAAATGAGAAGTAGAATCATAATATAATTCAGTTATCAAACTTTTGAATTTTTTACTTGAAGAATATAAAAACACTCATTCGAGGATATTATATGTACATTCAAATTCATTACTGCATCACATAGATTTGCCATAAACTGGAAATAACCTATGAGCCCATTTGTAGATGGAAAGAGAAGATGTGAAACATATTCACAAAGAAATACTACTTAGCTATGAAAAAAACCCTGACATTTTCCACAACAGGATATAGGTTCAGTGAAATCACTGTCACTGTCATCTTGTAGCTCATCAATTTGCTCGAGCAGGCACCAATAACGTCTCACATTGAGAGACTTATTGTTACTGTTTTTGGCATATCCAATAGCACGGGTAGCTTGCCAGGCTCTGCCGTGCGGGCTCCATTCTCTCGGTAGCTTGCCGGGCTCTCCGAGAGGCGGAGGAATCGAACACAGGTCAGCCGCGTGAAAGGCAAACGCCCAACCGCTGTGCTATCGCTCCAGCCAAACGTTAAGTGAAATAAATTAGAAAAAGCTTTTATATGTGGAATAAATAGAAACCAAGCAAAGGAACTTGTGGTTAGTGGGATTAGTGCTGGGTTGGTAGGAACTGGTGAAAGTCTGCCCGGAGGCCTGCTCTTTAGGGACAATAAAGTCACCATGCAAGTGTCACCTCATTGTTCCGGTTCTCATTGCAAGCCACTTCCCCAGCTTTGCAAACCTGTTCTTAGTTTCTGTCACCTTTGGAATTTGTTCTTTGCCTACCATGTCACTTGTTATAAGAAAGATCATTCACTCCTTCTGACTAATTTCAGTCTCCGATATCCTCTCGTTTTATCCACAGGGCAGCAAAACTGTATTTTTCTTTTTCCCCCCCTTTTGTAAATATCCAAGAATTACTTCATTATCTATCTCTACCATAGTTTCTTTATGTCGATTCCCAGAATCCCATTTGGTTCTCTGAGCACCCTCCAGGGTTAATTCCTGGGTGCAAAGCCAGGAGTAACCCCTGTGCATTGCCGGGTATGACCAAAGAAGAAAACAACAACAACAACAACAATAACAAAACAGTCTGGAGCGGACTTAGGGAAAAGGACTCCTCATCCGCTGCTGGTGGGAATGTCCACTCCCTCAACCCTTTGAAAACTCTATGGACACTTCTCAAAATACATGACCCAGCAAAGCTGTTTTTTAAAAACCTCGTTCAAATGGCTGTGGCCTGAAGAGATGCATAGTGCTGACTGTTGTGGAGATGGAATTGTTGCCTGTGGTGGTTCCTTGGGTGTTTCATTGACGTGGGGTAGAGAGAGGCAGCAGCCTCCAGATGGAAACCTCCTGCTTCCCTCTCCCTTCTCTGACACCGGAGAGAAAGCCTGGGGATTTTAACACAGATGAGAATCTGTAATCAGACCCTGCACAGCAATGAAATTCATGTATCACCAGCCCCACGAGACGACTGTCAAGCTGTGCCTGAAGTCCACTTGTTGTGCATGGTCTGGGACATGATCCCTGGCATCCAGTTTCTCGGGGATCCGTGACTCAAGACGGAGCAAGAAATTGCTCTTTGCGGAAAACTCAGTCCTAATCTTACACAAGCTTTTTGGATATTTTTGCTTTTCCTCACAGGAAAAAAGAAATTCAGGAGAAGATAAATTGTGAAGCATAACAAATTTTATTGAGAAGTAAACGGAAGGATAGAGAGCAATAGATTAAGATACATGCTCAAGAGAGAACAGGCTTCTCCAACAGAGAAACCCCTAAGTAGCATTTTGGGGAAGGAGAAGCATAGATATTTTCCAGAACATCTTTTTTTCCCCAAATTCATTACATAAGTAGAAGTTAACGGCACTTCCCTGGGGAAAAGCATTGAACTTTCAGTGGTCTATTCTTGAGTTTCCATGTTAGTCTTTATTCCTGTATTTCTGGTTCCTCTCTTCTAAGTGTCCATGCTTAAGTCTGAAATTCTACATATGAATGACTTTCCTGGCTCCTGATATGATGTGTGTGCGTGTATGTGTGTGTGTGTGTGTGTGTGTGTGTGTGTGTGTGTGTAAGGCATCCATGTCTTTCTGCTGGTTTAGGTTTCAGACACAGTTTTTTTCTAATGTAGTTTGCCAGATCCCTGTCCCCTTCTTCCCTCCTGAAGCAGAATTATGGGAAGCCATCCTGAGCAATGTTGTAATATTGCACCAGGATTAATTAATTTTTTAGAAATTAAAATGTGTAAATGCAACACAAAAACATTAACAAATATGCAGTCACTTATCAATAAATTAAACAGAGTTCCATAATGCACATAATTTTACTCACAGAAAAAAGGAAGAAATCCTAACCCCCTCAAAGTATTATTTGAATCAACTTCCCTTTATAAAAGTTTCGACACTCAGTAAATGTTATTCACTGTTAGCATGAAAGTGGATTTTGTGCCCTGTGAGTTCTTGAGAATTGTATGAAAGATTTGCATGTAAAACTCAGATGATTAAAATTAGAATTTATTGTACACTTTAAATAGATGAGTCTGGGTGTTCCTGACATTGCTCCACCCATGGAGAATCTTCCTGTCTCATCACAGTCGACTCACCTCCCTTGAACCACAGCCAGATCCCGTACCCTCGGTGCTCTCTATCCCACATATACTGTTCTCAGTCTTCAGCCATGGCCACATGCTCAAGGGCGGGGGGACCCCTGTGCTTTGTACCAGAGTACAAAAAATCTACAGAGTACAGGAAAACTCCCCCAGTAGTTCCTGTCATCTGTTCTGGGTTCCCTGAGCCACTCTGCGGATCAGATTCCTGTGCCTAGCACTGTGTGTCTGAGCCCTGCCTGAGTCTGAGCGTGCTTGGGCATCTGAGCCCGCCTGCATTCTACTCCTGTCTGGGCCGACGAGGCCTGCCTGTACCTGGCAGAGAGAATCAGGTCCCTGAAGAGAGAGCCTGAGAAAGTGTGAAAAGAGAGAGGGAGAGAGAGATCCAGAGAGAGAGAGAGAGAGAGAGACAGAGACAGAGACAGAGACAGAGACAGAGAGAGGGCTGGGGACTTCCTTTTATCCGCTGCCCTATATCAAACCCCCAGGCATCTCATTATGTACTTTGATTGGCTATATCTTCCTTGGGCAAGATTTAAAGTGGCCAACAAACTCTTTCACCAAGTTGTACCATAAACATACACAGAACTAGGATCTGAGGGATTGTGATGCAGGAGCAGTGAACACGGATCTCTGTGCTCTTCCACAATTTCCAGGTTCTTCAACTAAGTTAACTGTGGTTCTTTTTGTATTCCTTATCAATTGACAAGAGTGTTATAGAAAATGCAAGGACCCAACAGATCCTTGTCTGGACCTTTGCCTTCTCTGTATCACTGTCACTGTCATCTCATTGTTTTATCGATTTGCTCAAGCAGGCACCAGTAACGTCTCCATTGTAGGACTTGTTGTTACTGTTTTTGGCATATCGAATATGCCACAGGTAGCTTGCCAGGCTCTGCTATGCGGGCGGAATACTCTGTAGCTTGCCAGGTTCTCTGAGAGGGATGGAGGAATCGAACCCCGAGTGGGCCGCATGCAAGGCAAACACCCTACCCGCTGTGCTATTGCTCCAGTCCTTAGGTATGTTGTTTTAGGTATGTTGTTGACAATTGTTGACTCCGTATTTATAAGAAAAAAACCAGAAATTCTCAGATAGTCAAAAACACAGGGTAAGGCAGTAAAAAATGGACTGCTCACAGCAGTTGACAAGGCTAAACTGAGGCTTCCTCGTTCAATAGTACAGAGATTAACGCACCACAGATGGCCTCCCCGTGTCACCAGGGTCCCCAAAGCATTGGTAGGAATGATTTTTCATCACAGAGATTGGCATAAACCCTGAGCACCATTAGTTGTGAATCAAAATCAAACAAATCCAGAGCTCCATGATATTAAAACTAGCCCAATAGAAATTAAGATGAATTCAAAATTAAAAACAACCAAGTTATGAGAAGAGGTTTCCCTTAACTTACACTTAAAATAATATGTGGCTTGAACCCAAGAGTTTTGTTTATATTTGCAAATACTTCAGGGTACACTCCAGCTTAAAGAATCTCTAAAGAACATCTAAAAGTTCTTTCCACTGCCAGCTGAGGACCAATGAAACCAGAAATAAATGGTGGTGACAGGGAAGTTCTGAAAATAAGCCTGGGGCTGGAAGAAATGGTTTTAAAAACCAATCACTTTGTTTAGCCAGTGAAAAGAAAAGGTTTTAAAGGGGAAAGAATAAAGGAAAACAGGTTGATTGCAGAGTAGCCAGTGTCAGAATTAGCAATAAAATTCTGAGATGGGCTGAGCCATCTCTCTCCACCTTATCTCCAAATCTAAACAAAGCTAGGTTTAGGCTTTTGAGGAAAAGATAAACCTACGATAAACTGTCATTATCTTTAGATTTCTGGGCAAAGCCCAATGTGCAGTTTTCACGTTAATTTTTGGCCCAGTTCAAGGGCTCATACTACAAGGCAGAATTTATTGATCACCTTTGGCAGACACCAATCTATAACCTGCCCTTTCAAAAACTGTGCTTACTTTTTTTTCCCCCCTTATAAAATTGCTCCCAGGAAACATGCAGACAAGATGGTTACTTGGAGAATTTAAGTTTACCAAATGCTTACCTGCAGGTTTATTACTAACAAAGCTTTTGTTCCAAGTTAATATGTGTCTTGAGTTATCAGTCCCTCCAGTTGCAGTGGATCCAGCCCATGATGGTTACACTATGTATTTGGGGGGTGGAGCGATTGATTTGGGGGGTACACACTGATTTGGTTAGGGCTTGCTTCCCACTCTGCTCTTGGGGCTTACCTTTGTTCTGTGCTCAATGACCATTCCCAGGAGTTCTCCAGGGACCACTGCAGTATGTATTTTTATACAAGAAAACTGCATAAACTTGACAATTTAATGGAATGATTTTATAGAAGCACATCTT
Organism: Sorex araneus; assembly: GCF_027595985.1. Classification (NCBI taxonomy): domain Eukaryota; kingdom Metazoa; phylum Chordata; class Mammalia; order Eulipotyphla; family Soricidae; genus Sorex; species Sorex araneus. The sequence goes on along the minus strand of NC_073303.1, from coordinate 304,390,017 downwards.
TGAAGCCAGCCTTTGATTTATTAACACTATGGATGTGAGGTTTGCAATTATGATTTTACACTGTTTTCCATTTCTTTTGCAAGACTCTAAAAAGTCTTGAGAAATAAAAGTTAATAAATCCATCAGAGATCAGTGTGACAATCATCTGCACATTACAATTCCTTTTTATACTTCAAAGTTCCTCGTCCACCCTCAGGAATACACAATAATTTCAATGACATGCTCTTTACAAACAGAACTCAAGAAATTGATGGGACTTGGGGAGTGGATAAGAATTGGTCTTTGCAAAATAAGAGGCTCTCAAGTCGCACATTCTTATGATAATCTGCAACAAATGAATACTATTGTGGGTCTCTTGCATCTTGCAGTAGGATTTCTTCCTCCAAATGCAACTAAAAATGAATGGTATTATCCCTTTGGTACAAGGACAAAGACTTGAAAAAACAATGTCAAAATCATCACAACCGCCTTCAATTTTCCCCACTCTACTCAAAGCTTCAACTTCACTTCACCCTAATAATCTCCTCACAGGCAACAGATGGCCCAATTTTATAATGTTACTATAATAGTCTCCTGATTATAATTTCCTCAACTTCCATTCCCACTTGAAAATTTCAACCACTTATTCTATTTTCTGCCTTGTGTAGAAAAGTCAACCTGAGCTTAATAGTTAAATCACCCCAGTCCATTATTTTCTAACTAAGAAATCTTGTGTAAACTATTTTATCTATGTGATCTTTGCACTAACATACACCTCAGAGACTTGGGCCCTAAGCAAACAGGATAAGAATACTATTTGGGTCTCCCAAAGAGGAATGGAAAGAGCTATGCTAGTAGTATCATGTTTCACTCAAGTGAGAGAAGGAATCCGGAGTTTTGACCTCCCTCGACTATCAAGAATCAGGGACACTGTCTCTGATTTGCCAAGGCATCAAAAATCAGATGGGCCGGACACCTAATGTGATTTAGAGATGACCGCTGGACTAGAACTATTACCGACTGGATTCCACAAGACGTCAAAGACTGCGTGGCTGTCCACCAATGAGATGGTCAAGCTTCTTCGTCAAAACCCTGAATGAATGATTTGAGGCTCTTCCTGTTTCTGGACTGAGCAGATATCATTGGGCTACACTAGCATGTGACAGGGACAAATGGAGACATTACTGAAGCTTGCTCAAGCAAATTGAAGATCAACGAGATGACAAGTGATAAAAGTGATACAAGTGATCTTTAGTATCTTTAAAATGGGTATAATAATACTTCCAGGTCAAATGGATCATACAAGGGTTTGCGTTGCACGTAGTTTACTCTGGTTTGATGCTCAGTGCTATTTGGTTGCTCAGCACTGCCAAGAGTAACCCCCGAGAACAGCTCCAGGTATGACCAAACATTCCCCAGTCCCCACAAAAAAATAATAGCACTTTTTTTTTCTTTTTGGGTCACACCTGACGATGCACAGGGTTTACTCCTGGATCTGCACTCAGCAATTACTCCTGGTGGTGCTCAGGGGACCATATGGGATGCTGGGAATCAAACCCGGGTCAGCTACATGCAAGGCAAACGCCCTACCCGCTGTGCTATTGCTCCAACCCCAATAATAGTACTTTTGACACAGAATATTGTAACGAATCTTGGGAAGGTGTCCCTTTCTATTTACATATGTTTCTTTATTTTGGCTTTGGTTTTGAGGCCACACCTAGTTATGCTTTGACGACTACATGTTTGTAATATTTGGTCAGATTCAGGATTTCCACCAAATTGCAAACTGTAAAGTTGTCTCAGGACCAAATGGTGGCTGGTGGATGAAATAGTGACACTCCCAGAATCAAAGATTACCCTGCCCCCATCATGAAAGACAGGACTTATGCCCACCTGTTGACAGGAAGCCACCAGGCTGCTTTCCAGGCTTCCTCACATCCGTCCCCTACAGATAACAGGCCAGGCCAAGCACATTAGTTCCATTGGTCTTTGTTCCTGTCTCCCCTTGTCCCACCCAGGACAACTTAAAAGCCCCCTTAGCCTCTCCCAGAGCGTGGTTCTGCCCCAACCTTATCAGGAGTTTATAGTGTTTTGTTTGGGTATGCACTCCAATGAACTTCTTTTTCCTCCACTTTATTTGTCTCTGTCCCTCTGTCTGCACCAGACAGGGTTCTCAAATCTATCACTAACATTTTTGTTTTTCAACTTTGTCCCCCTAACTTCATTAGGTCTATCAGATATAACATTTCGAACAGTTTGATAAGCATTTCTTTTGTAAAGTAGGAAGAGATATTCCAACTTCCGGTTTTAATTTTTCCTACCTATTTCATAGCCTATATGCTAACACAAGAAATCTAATACTTTTTTTAGATACCAGTTTTTTTAATTAGTAGTTTGATGCTGATTTTGGAGTGGTGACTGCAGGTCTCTGTGTTGGTTCATGGTTCCCGAGTTCTGCAGAAGGAAAATACTGAGTAATAAAAAGGTTTCAACTCAAAGTTTGAAAGCAGAAAAGTATATTGGAAAGTAGGAAAGAAAAGAAAAAGGATCTCCCCATGTGAGGATAAACTTAGTATAGGACTAAGTTAAAGGTAAGGGAGTTTTTTATAGGACCTTTTAAAGCCTCTATCGATTGATGAAAGTGTTACAGAGGATGCAAAGAAGTTACAGAGTGTTCTGATTGGTTTTGGGGTTATCTGTCTGCCATTTGCTGTAGGCATTGCCTATTACCTTAGTCTTGCAGTGAGCCTAAATTCTGGTGCAGAATTTTATTATAAGTTATTATAATAACAGGAAGTTGTAACTTCCTATTATTCATAAAGAACCCAGGAATTCACAGGAAGTGAAAAATATAGGATGGATGCTGTTCAAACTGAGACTGACAGCCATTAGCAAAGGAAAACTGAGAGGCTTCGTTTACCAATGCTGTACTGAGAAATATATTCTCAACCTAGTGACTTAATATAATAAAAATCTATTTTTCCCATACTCTTCTGTTGTAACGGGTCTTCACTTAATTGAGCACACTGAGACAATCCATGTCAGGAGAGCGAGGAGGTCTTTATTACACCAACTGATCAGACTCATGGGTCTACGCGAAGCACCTGAGCATTTAGACTGAGCTCAGAGGTCTAAGAACCCATCTTATAGGACATTATCACACACTCATCATTATGTTGCTTCATGATCACGCAATATGAAGACACAGGCCCATGATGGGAATCTGATCAGTATGTTACAGGGAGTTTTCTAAAATCAGCACTTTCTGGGGCTGGAGCAATAGCACAGAGGGTAGGGCGTTTGCCTTGCACGCGGCCAACCTGGGTTCGATTCCCAGCATCCCATATGGTCCACTGAGCACCGCCAAAAGTAATTCCTGAGTGCAAAGCCAAGAGGTAACCCCTGTGCATTGCTGGTGCGACCCAAAAAGCAAAAACAAAATGAAATCAGCATTTTCTTCTCTTGGAATAGGGAAATTCATCCTAAATACAGATAGGGTGGCTGTAGGATAATATAGCCTCAGGTGGTTTAGGTTTATTGGGTTACTCCCATTATAGTGCTCCTACTCCTCAGTGTTTATTTGTAACTTCTTTCTTAGTGTTTTGTTGACTAGCAAATATTGTTTTTCTCTTCTCCTTGAGTCCTTTGCATAGTTTATTCAGAGCAATGTCCTTTTTGTATGGACACAGGAAGACTTAGCAAATGTTATGCTTTTGTAACCTGGGAGTCATTTGACTCTACATGATATTTTTCTCCTGAGCATCTGTTCTCTCAACCTAAGCCTCAGCTGCCCTTACTTACTAGCACCCCCAAAAGCAGGGTCCCGACGAGGGACGAGACGGACCCAGGGCAAGCAGTGAGTGTGTGCTACCCTGGCATCGAGATGGGCCTGGCCAAAGTGCCTAAGGCTTAACTATAAGTTAAGAGCTTGATCACAGACAAATGTTGTCATGATCCAAACAGTGATAACTAGATTTGGACCCTGCTAGGGTGAGGAATGATTAATCTGGCCTGAGTGCTGTGGTCTGAGTCTGTGGCAAGATGTTGCCAGGAGAGCTGCCTTGCAAGCCTCAATGTATCTCTTGCTATGCCCATACAAAAATAACTAGTATTAAGATGTTAATAAGTGTTTGGACTAAGGAAAGGAAAAAAACCTTAAGAGTCAGGAAGGGCTTTGGAATGCCCTGCCCTCAGGAAGGGCTTTCTTATGTTGATTTTGCTACCTGGCTTGGTGTAGCCTAGAGGGCAAGGTGGGAGAGACAAGTAGGAGGAGAGAGAGAGAGGCTGCAGTTGATCCAGAGAGAGGCCGGAGCTGGGAATGCAAAAGATGAGAAAGATGGAAGATTGAATAAACGGTAACTAATCAGCAACTAGCTTGTTCCTCGTTCTTCCTTCGCCTGTCCTTGACCACCGGCCGTCCTGATCTAGTCCACACACTGCAGTTCCAGAGCACCGAACGCGGGTGGTGAGACAGAGCCGCCTGGAGAGCCCGCGAGTGCACGTGCCCCTCGGCGTTCCTTAGTTTTTTACAGGTGGGTATTTTTAAAAAACTTTCCACCCACAAGCAAAAACTGATATCTCTTTAAAGTACATACTATAGGGACTGGAATGATAGCACAGGGGGTAGGGCGTTTGCCTTGCACGCGGCCACTCTGGGTTTGATTCCCAGCATCCCATATGGTCCCCTGAGCACTGCCAGGAGTAACTCCTGAGTGCAGAGCCAGGAGTAACCCCTGTGCATCGCCAGGTGTGACACCAAAAAAAGCAAAATAAATAAATAAACAATTTTTAAAAAATAATAAAGTACATGCTATAAATCAATTATGAATAAAAAGTGCATATTATAAATTTCCATTACAACATTTGCCCAATGCAAACTGCTTAAAAGGTTCTGCTTATTGTGCCACTTAGAGCTCTAGTCTGGCCATTATAACAACAGGAAAATAAAAACAAATTGCACACCATCTACAATAGCCTAAATTATCTTGTTATCGACGTAGTTCCTCTTGACATATATACCTGCTGCTTATGCTAACATCTCCTGGACAAAATAAACCAGAAGGTTGCATTGAAATTCAAAGATGGTGAAGAAATATATTCTACTATGTGCCCATACATGGCTAAAACTGCATGAAGGACACGGCTAATGACTATAGCAGCATCTAGTCTTTCCCCAGCATTTTAGCTCCTTTTTTTCTGGCATCAATTATTAGATTACATCCTTTGCACCAAATTTTAAATGCCACCTTTATTACCTAGAAAATCATATGCAATAAATCTTTTACTAGACCCTGTTTCATATAGCTCTTTTTGTTTCACAGTAACTGTACCATACCTGTACAGAATATTGAGTGTCAGGGGCTGGATCAATATGGTCAGGTGCTTGCCTAGCAGGCAGATGACCCAGGTTTGGTTCCTGGAATCCAATATGGTTCTCCAAGTCTGCCAGGATTGATTTCTGAGTGCAGAGCCAGGAGCAATCCCTGAGCATTGCCAGGTGTGACCTGAAAATGAAAAAAAAGAAAGAAAGAAAGAAAGAAAGAAAGAAAGAAAGAAAGAAAGAAAAAGAAAGAAAGAAAGAAAGAAAGAAAGAAAGAAAGAAAGAAAGAAAGAAAGAAAGAAAGAAAGAAAGAAAGAAAGGAAGAAAGGGAGAAAGGAAGAAAGAGAGAAAGAAAGAAAGAGAGAAAGAAAGAAAGAAAGAAAGAAAGAAAGAAAGAAAGAAAGAAAGAAAGAAAGAAAGAAGGAAAGAAGGAAAGAAAGAGAGAGAGAAAGAGAGAGAAAGAGAGAGAGAAAGAAAAAGAAAGAAAGAAAGAGAGAGAAAGAGAGAGAGAAAGAAAGAAAGAAAAAAAGAAAGAAAGAAAGAAGAGAGAGAAGAAAAGAAAGAAAGAAAGATAGAAAGAGAGAGAAGAAAAAAAGAAAGAGAAAGAAAGAGAGAGAGAAAGAAAGAAAGAACGAAAGAAAGAGAGAGAAGAAAAGAAAGAAAGAAAGAAAGAAAGAAAGAAAGAAAGAAAGAAAGAAAGAAAGAAAGAAAGAAAGAAAGAAAGAAAGAAAGAAAGAGAGAGAGAAGAAAAAAAGAAAGAAAGAGAGAGAGAAAGAAAGAAAGAAAGAAAGAAAGAAAGAAAGAAAGAAAGAAAGAAAGAAAGAAAGAAAGAAAGAAAGAAAGAAAGAAAGAAAGAAAGAGAGAGAAGAAAAAAAGAAAGAAAGAAAGAGAGAGAGAAAGAAAGAAAGAAAGAAAGAAAGAAAGAAAGAAAGAAAGAAAGAAAGAGAAAGAGAGAGAAGAAAGAAAGGAAAGAAAGAAAGAAAGAAAGAAAGAAAGAAAGAAAGAAAGAAAGAAAGAAAGAAAGAAAGAGAGAGAGAGAGAGAGAGAGAGAGAGAGAAAGAAAGAAAGAAAGAAAGAAAGAAAGAAAGAAAGAAAGAAAGAAAGAAAGAAAGAAAGAAAGAAAGAAAGAAAGAAAGAAAGAAAGAGAGAGAGAAAGGAAGAGAGAAAGGAAGAGAGAGAGAAAGGAAGGAAGGAGAGATCACTAACCCTGTGGTAGGGCAGGCCCTTCTTCACTACTACATTTCAAAACATTTCTGTTCTTCTCTTACATATCTGTTTTCTATAAGGCTTTTTTAAATTCGTTCTAAATATACATGTAACATATAAATAAAAGTAATCCAACAATAAATATGAAGCAGGTTAGCAGACATGTAAAGATCCCTATTCCCCACAACCCCCACCCCCCAAATGACAATGAGTTCTTGGAAAGTAACAAAACCAACTAGTAACAAAACCAAGGTAGTCTACTAAAACACCTACCTTGTGGCCTTAGAAACTAAGACCTGATAAGACTTTTACCTATGCCAGCACAGATTCCTAGAAGGCTAGAACCCCCTCCAAGAGAAGATCCAGCAGGAACAAAGGCCAGGAGAGGAATATCTAAGAATACCATCAAGTCCCGTGGGCAGCAGGGAGAAACTGTGTAATCACAAAAAAGGGGCAAGCTCTATATCTCTCCCCCCCCCCCCCACTTTCAGTAGTCTCACGCCGCTTCCCTTACCCCAGGGAAGTAGATGACAATGGGTAGGTAGAGGAAGGAATGACGGCCAGGCTGGTTGGTCTCAGTTGCAATTTATTCCATTCCCATCTCCATTCTCCTCTGATTCTCCTCCTGCTTCTCTCCCTCCCTCCCCCCATCATGCTACTTCATTCTCCTCGATCTCTTACCATTCTCCTTCTCCTCCTGGCTCTGCCTCTGGCTCTGGCTCTGGATCCCCCAGATCTGACACCCCCAGCCCACTCTTACAGCCTAGTTAAATCCCCAAGCATGAGAGGATGGGGCTCACACATAGGTGTGGTCACAATCAATAGGGTTAAAGTTCTTTCCCTCAGGGAATGCTTCTCCTAGGACAGATTCTCTTTCAGCAGGATGACCCACCCAAGGGTGAATCCCAATGGGTGTGTTGCTCCTCTCCTTGTCCAACTAACATATAAGCATTCATAATATTAATCACTTTGTATGGACACAGTAAGAGATGAATTAAGCTTATAGAATTGCTCTCCTGGGGCCATCTTGATCTTAGACTACAGTGCTCAGGCCAGATTAGTCTTTCCTATCCCTAGCAGGGCCCTAGTCTCATCGTTGTTTTTGGATCATGACAGCATTTGTCCATAATCAAGCTCTTAACTTATTGTTAAGAATCATAGCGCTTTGGCCTGGCCTATATCTATGCCAGGGTAGCTCACAGCTTGCCCTGGGTCCCTTCAGTCCCTTGTCGGGACCCTGCTTTTGGGGTTCTAGAAACTAAGGGCAACTGAGGCTTAAGTGGAGAAAGCAGATGCCCAGGAATGAATAATATTCAAAGTCAATTAAATCCCAAGTTACAAAAGCATATCAACAACTGTCTTTCTTTGTCCATACAAAAAGGACATTGCTTTAAAATAAACTATTCAAAAGACACAAGATGAGGAACAAGGTAATATTAACTTACAATGCAAGTTCAGTATCCTAGAACGATCTGACCTTACAAATTAACAGAGTCTGATTAGGGGAAAAACCTGATTAACTGGTTGGGGAAGGGAGCATAGAGAAGTGGTTACAGATAGACAAAGGAATGGGAGTGACTCAGGAGCACTGTGATGGGTGTGACCCGATAACCCTAAACTCCTTGTGACAAGGGAGAAAGGACAAAGCAGTTATCCTACAGAAACCCTATAAAGCCAACCTGCAAGAAGGAAGGACTCACATATGCTGCACGAGCCCATGTGCCACCTGTGCCCATATGTTGCTGCTGAGTACATGTGGTGTCTGAGCACACATGTTCCTCCTCTCATCTCCCCGCTTGAGATTTGTACTTGCATACCGTCATACTTTAACTCTGGCTGAAGTGAAGGCTGCATTCTCTCTTGAGTGTTCTCTCTCTCTCTCTCTCTCTCTCTCTCTCTCTCTCTCTCTCCCTCCCTCCCACCCCACCCTGCTCTCCTCCCAAACACATACCCAAAATCTCCTTCCCAATTTCCTCAAGACAAAATTTCCAATAAAAACTTCCATGTACTTTACTGCTCGTCTCCTCTTGAAATTCTTTTCTGAGAAGCAAAGGCAAAGGACCTGAAAGGGCTAAGCAAGGTCTAGGATGATCTTCCTTTTCCAGCAAGGAGCAAGGCTCACCCTACACTCATCAGGCCTAGATCTCCCCAGCCATTCCCTGCGTGGCAGAGGTGGCCAGACAGAAAATGGGAGATTTCCTTCTTGATGCTGTCTCCTCTCTCTTTCCCACTTTTCATAACCTGTGGACACCACTGGTATCAAATACATTTACAAATAAACATGAAATGTTTAACTTTAATTTCATTTCTATTCTCATGCTAACAACCTTTGAACTATATGCTAATGTTCCTATTTTGCACATGTAAATGCGTATTTTATAGATCTCTAATATAATGTCTTGCTGACTTAAGACATAATTTCTTATAATAATAGAAAGAGGATTATAACATGTATAGTTGCTTATATTTTTTAATATAATTTGGTTATGGAAAAAATATTTTCAGAAAGGTTACATTTTTTAAGGTTTGTTTTATAGCTCAATATATAAATTATGCTAGTGTATATTTCATGTGTTCCTAGTTTCTGAAATTTTAGCACATTGCTTATACAAGAAGGTAAGCACTGTGCTAAATTTTATGTGATCTTAAAATAGTATATTCTCTGTAGTTTCTAGATCCAATATTATTAAATATCAGTAATAATGTATTGATTAATAGAACGGTTTGGATTTCTTCTACTGAGTGCTCTCTTATTTATTGTACCTATAACAGAAAAATATTAAAATATCCAAATTTGAGGATTTCAGTAATTTCTCAATATAATTCCATTTTCACTTCATGAATTTAAGAATATTATTAAATATATCCATTTTAGGATTGCCATGTCTTCTAAATGAATTGACCCTTCATCAAGACAATTATAAAATTTCTCACTCTATATAGGATGATTTCCTGTCAGTTAATTTTTTCTGACATTGGCATAGCAGGCCAAAAATTATAGTTTAATATTTTAATATTTGCACAGTATATCTTTTTCCATCCTTTTATGTTCATTTACCGTCACAAATTTACATTTATGATTATATTTACAATACATTTTGTAGGAAGCAAATTGTTGTGTTTTGTTTTCCCATGTAGTGTGATGAACAATGACAATTTATGTAATTAAGATTTAATCTGCCTTATGCTTGCTACTTTGTAATTGATATTTTGATTTTTTTCCTTTAGGTTTATTATTCTTTTCAAATCCTCTAGTTTTTTTTTAGGTAATATGGTTTTGTGAAATTTGATTTACTTACATGTGTATTTGAGCAATAGCACAGTGGGTAGGGAGTTTGCCTTGCATGCGGCCGACCCGGGTTCGATTCCTCTATCCCTCTCAGAGAGCCTGGCAAGCTACCGAGAGTATCTCGCTCCATGGCAGAGCCTGGCAAACTACCCGTGGCGTATTCGATATGCCAAAAACAGTAACAACAAGTCTCACAATAGAGATGTTACTGGTGCCCACTCAAGCAAATCGATGAGCAACGGGATGATAGTGATACAGTGATACGTGTGTGTTATTAATCTTAAATTGCTCTTACTGGTGCCCGCTTGGGCGAATCGATGAGCAACAGGATGACAGTGACAGTGACAGTGATTTTGTATGGACACAGAAAGAGATATATTAAGCTTAAAGGGTGGCTCTTCCTGGGGGCATCTTGCTATATATCCCATACTATAGTCCTCAGGACAGGTTAGTCTTTCCTAATCCCAGCAGGGTTCTTATTCACTTACTTCTTTTTTTGTCACAACAGTTTGTTTTATGACCATGCTCTTAACTTCTTATACATTTATGGCACTTAGGCTGTTCCTTTTCAACGCCGAGGTAGCTTGCAATTAGCCAATGTTCCATCCAAATTTCCTTGCTGTTGACACTCCTTTGTGGATGCTAGGAACTAAGGACAACTGAGTCTTTTTTTTTCTTTTTGGGTCACACCTGGCGATGCACAGGGGTCACTCCTGGCTCTGCACTCAGGAATCACCCCTGGCAGTGCTCAGAGGACCATATGGGATGCTGGAAATCGAACTCGGGTCAGCTGCGTGCAAGGCAAACGCCCTACTCGCTGTACTATTGCTCCAGCCCCAAGGGCAACTGTGTCTTAATTCAATTAAATATGACAGACACCCAGGAATAAATCTTATTTGGAGTCAATTAATTCCCAAATTAGGAAAGCATAGCATTTACTATCTTTCTGTGTCTATACAAAACGGACAATTGTCCTAAAGTAAACTATGCAAAGGGCATAAGGAAAAAGTGATATTTCACTTACATGTACAAAATCTAGAGTCCTCAGAAGAATTTGACTTATACAAGTCACAGGGTCTGGTTGGTGGATGTTAGTGATTAGTTAGTGATAGGGGAAGCAGAGCACAGGAGACGTTAAAGATAAACACAGGAGTGGGCATGCCTGATGGAATTGGGTGTGCCTCAGGAACACTGTGGTGGGAGCTACTCAATAAACCTAAGCTCCCAGTGGGTGGGGGTGAGGGGAGAAAGGACAAACCAATGTTATCCACTATTTGGAACTGTAGCACTGTCGTCCCATTGTTCATGGATTTGCTAGAGCGGGCACCAGTAATGTCTCTATTGTGAGACTTGTTGTTACTGTTTTTGGCATATCAATACGCCACGGGTAGCTTGCCAGGCTCTGCCCAGTGGACGAGATACTCTCGGTAGCTTGCCTAGCTTGCCGGGCTCTCCCAGAGGGACAGAGGAATCGAACCCTGGTCGACCACATGCAAGGCAAATGCCCTACCCGCTGTGCTATCGCTCCATCTTTTTATTGTTTTTTTTTAAAAAGATCCAACATTTATGCCAAATTATTTTAAGAAAACAAAAAATAGTTTTTTTCTTTGTATATGTTATTTCTATATTCTTTCCTGCAAATCTGAATTTTTATCTAATATCACTTTCCTTTGCCTGAATACATGCCTTTGTCATGCCTTATGCTCTGGCAAATTCTGCTGGCATCATGTTCCCATAATTCTATTTTATTGAAAAATATACAGTTTATCTTTCACATTTAGAATATCTGTTTTCTAGATCTAAAATTTTAAGTGAGATTACTTACAAACATGAGTGTATAGTAGATTCTACAATTACCATTTGCTGTCATCTAGAAAATGGAAAGTTATAGCACACTACATGTGTAGATAGTGGGCAATAGGTAGCATAGGAATCTGATCAATAAAGAAAGGATAACAAATAAAGAAAGTCTGTTTATTGCTTGAACTCTTTGACTAGAAATTATTTCTAGATATTGGCGTAGGGAAGACAAATTACAAAAGGTTCCCACAATCTCCCTGAATTGGTAAAACATATTGGAGATCAATGTTTGAGATTTTTTTTAGAGTTCTGCATCAAGAATTACAAAGTGAAAGAGTTTTATCAAATTTCCTGGGGTCCCCTTTGTCAACAACTCACACTTTCTTTAATTTCTGCCTGATTTTGGTTGATTTAAATAGTTCTTTTTATATTTTTTTCCAGAACTTATCATTACTCTCAGCAAGGATTAGTTTGATTTCCCCTTAAAACTAAAAAACTTTTTAAAATTCCAATGCCTTAGAAATCTTTAATCAATGCTACATATCACATTCATGTTATGTCTTCAAAATATCTATTTCATGCATATTTTTAATATTTAGGTAGTAACATTTCTAAGAGTAAAATTAGTTTATAAAATTACATCAGTTTCAAGTGAACAACCTTATAATTTGACAACAGCATATAATACTACCCACAAATCATACCAAATCTAATTTTCATCTACTCTAATTGATCCCATTTCTTTGATTTCTCTCCCTCTACCCCCTTCCTCCTGAAACGGTGAACACCAACACCAAAAGATCACCATTTTGTTCTTTTAAAGTTAGTGCTTATTTTTTCTTTGTTTCTATTATTTATTGTTCTTTTCCACATTTGAGTGAAACTGTATGGTATTTGTGGAACCAGTGGCAGTCACATAATATTATGCTAGGAGATAGTGTCTTAACTCCCGAAAAATCTTCCTGGTCTCTTTTTTTAAAAATGCATTTTCTTTCGATCTCTTTCCATCAAAACAGGTTTCTATCTTAAGCAATTTGTTCATTTTGCATATAAGCCATTGTGAGATAATTTTCCATTAATGTTATTTTTAAAATATTTTCTCCTTTATTACTCATATTGTTATCTGTTTTGATCTCTTTTGATAAAAAATGTAGTGACTTTGTATAATGCCCTTATAGTTATTTCTCAGATATTAAATTATCTGGTCAAAGTTATTGATTCATAGTTAATAAGTATTATTAATACACTTCAAATTGTTTAAAGTTTACATTATTTTATTAGAATTTCTATTTTACCCATCATAATAAATTTTCATCTCTGCTAGTTTCATAGACAAAATACTTTCTCCTTTTTGTTAATCCATCATCATTTTATTAATGATAAATTATACACATTGTTTTTTTGAGGTAACATTGGTTCATGCCATGTTGCATGTTTCAGGATTATTTTTTCACACCTCTCTTAAAGTAAATTGTCATACCTGACATGAACGTGTTAAAATCCTCCCATTGCCTTCATCCGGAACTCTGTCATATATTTACCTCTGTTTCAAAGTCCAAAGGGTTATTATTTATTCATTTATTTATTTATTTATTTTTTGCTTTTTGGGTCACACCCAGCGATGCTGCACAGGGGTTACTCCTGGCTCATGCACTCAGGAATTACTTCTGGCAGTGCTCGGAGGGACCGTACGAGATGCTGGGAATCAAACCCAGGTTGGCCGTGTGCAAGGCAAATGCCGTACCCTCTGTGCTATTACTCCAGCCCCCACAAAGGGTTACTTTTGCATTGGTTTTATAGCTTTCTTGTTTTTATTTCTTTACGTCCAAAAAATGATGTGAAGAATGAGTATCATCTTTCATCGTTTGGTTAAATTTTTCTCTTTTTAACTTATTTTGCTTAGCTTAGTGCTCTCCAACTCCATTCACATATGACAGGATTTAATATTAGAGCCAAATATTATTTCATTTAGCATTTATAGTATATTTTGCCTTGTATGTGTTTTGTTTCTGGTTTTGGAGTGCCACACACAGCAATGCTCAGGACTTACTCCTGCCTCTCTACCGAGGAATAACTCCTGGAGATTCTCAGGAATTTATAGATGGTGCAAGGGATCAAGCCAGGGTCAAGGAAATTAAAGGAAGCACCTTAGTCCCCTGTACTATCTCTTCAGCTCTATACTATACCTTTATCCACTGATCTCCCATTGAACACTTAGGGAGGTTTGCTTTTATTACTGTAGATGGTACTGCAATGAATATAGGAATGCATGTACCCTTAAAATTAGTGTTTTCATGTACTTTGACTAGACACCAACGAGTAGAATTAAAAAATTTTGTGGTAAGACTATATTTGGCACCTTGAGAAAAGTTCTTACTAGTATCAAAAATACAAATTTACACTTCCATCATCAAAACATGAGGGATCCTTTTGTCCACAATCTCTCTGACTTTTGTTTCTGCTGTTATTGAGGAAGACTATGTCACAAGTTTGAGCTGAAAGCTCATTTCAGTTTTTAGCAGTTCCTGATAAAAAGTTATGCTATTTTTTTAAAGACTGTGTGTCATCTGCATGCATTTTTTTCTAAGAATTGTCTATTTATTCATATCTTCCCATTTTCTTGGGCGGGATTTTGATTCTTTTTCTTTTTCTGAGTTTTGTTCATTATTTGTACCTGGCAATTGACCCTTGTATAATGTGTGATATAAAAATACCTTCTGTCATTCTGTAAATGTCTTTTCATTTTACTAATATTTCATCCTGAGTAGAGCTTTGTAGTTTTGTATAGTTCAATTACTCATTTTTTTGTGTTTGTTTCTCTTGCTCTTGTAGTAAAGTCCTCAAAACACTACGGCTGTGAACCTCTTCTGATACCACTTTCTCAACGAGACATAAATCATGCTACTTCAGAGCAATCAGTAACCAAATTTTCTTCAACTTTCCACTTATTTTGCACTATCCCATTTGTTTCCCTTTGATAAAATTAGAGAAGTAATCTTAGGTATTACTAACTAAAATGAAGGACATCCATTGTATTTCTGCTTTCTCTACTCCATTGGTTACTCCAGATCTCTTGTGAGTTTTTAATATCTACTTAAATCAATTTTTTGGACCAACACTTAATTTTATTCAGGTTACACTCCTATTAAACAAGTATAGAGGAAAGAGGGAAGGAAAGAAGAAAATAAAGATGTCTGAGAAGAGAGGAGAGAAGTGAGAAACACTTAATCCAGGACATAGCTATTAAACCTTCTTGGTGGATAAAATGGATATGCTAAACATTTTTAGAACAAGAGGATGATAACCTTGACTCATATGCCTCATGCTTTCAAAGAAGAAAGCTAATAATATAATGCAATTGAAAAAAAAGTTATTTCAGCAGAAGTGAGAAAAAATTTAAGGGCATTTTCTTTCATTGCTCTCAAGAATTCCAGTATATAAATTGACTTTGCTTTCTTAGTACCCAATAACATATAACTTAGATGCATTTGTATTTGATTTGCTCAGGTTTTACACATTTAAGTTAGAATGAAATTTTGTAGCCCTAAATTATTTTTCACTAATTAGCAATTTTGAGGATAGTGATTTATACTAGAAGGACTGTTATTAGTACACATCAAAACAACATTTCTCCCATAAATCAACTAATCTTCTCTAATTAAATGGTCTATTAATTATTTAAAAATGTAAGAATTTTTCTCAACGTTTTTGTGTTCAATGTGAATACATTTTATATTAATTTAACTGAAGGAGGAGGTAGAGGATAATTATTTACATGGATGTTAGTAAGACTACCAGCTGCTTTAGATAATAGATGCCTGGACATTATAATAATATATATTAAGATTTGAAATACATTATTTCACACACCAGATGTCACTCTTTCTCCATGCTAGTAAAATAGACAAACCAATTTTGGCAGTTAAAAAAGAAAAAGCCTTAGCCTATATTTTATTCTTAATTGCATACTCAACACAAATGTGTAGGAGTTAAACAACACAATATAATCCATAGTGATACTATTCATAATATACTAAACCAGAATTTCTTTCAATACCAATCAAGAGTGACTTTGGAATATTATGCAGCAACACTTTCTTTTAAACATAACCACACACAAGAAATGTCAAAAGTCGCTTATTTCACTATATAATCATCACACCTTGTTTTTTTCTGGTAATACTGGCATACTTTTTTAAGCTTCACATAATTGTCTCCCCCGAATTTTTTAAAGGCAAATATCTGCAGTGATCATATAGTAAAATATGGATGTGATAGAAAAGTAGAAGATTAAAGAGTATATATATATACATATATATATAATTCCATATTTTTATAAAGCTTAAATGCATGGAAAAGTACAGAAGTCAGATGTTTGTTTTGTTTTATTTTGTTTCAGGGCTACCCCAGATGATGCTTAGGGTTCACTCCTGGATTTGTGCTCAGAAGTCCATATGGATTCCTGGGGATTGAACCCAGTTTAGCCTCATGCAAGGCAAGCAAGATACCCACTGTACTACCTCTCAGTACCCACATTGAATGCAGAAGAGGGCAATGGAGAATTCTGGGAATATGCTGTCATTCTGTCTTTTGATCTCATAGTGACTCTAAGAATCATTCAATAAACATAGTGACTTTATTAAGTTTGTACAAGTCCATTGACTTATAATTTTGCAATTGGCAGTATTTCATTTACATGTGTTGTGCTTTATTTCATACATATATACACTTTATATTTTATTTTACTACATTTTATTTTTTACTATATTTTATTTTTACTTTAATTTATAAAAAAACAATATAAATGAATAATCAAAGTTAAGGTGTAAAACCATGTGAAGGCTGGTTCAATTTTAATTTAAATTCAATTACTAAATTTATTTACAGTTATATTTTGTAAAAACAACAATTCCCAAAAGTTCCCATTCAGCTAATTTCAGATTCTCAAATAAGTTGGTATGACTAACCTATTAGCTCCCCAAAGAGTCCAGGAAAAATTACTTCTCCATATCATTTGATTTCCTATTGCTCTAGGGACCCTTTACTAACCCTCTCCATCCTTCATTATTTTCAAGCATTACCTCTCTATAGACCTTTCTCCTAATTGTATAAATCTGTTTAAACTCTTTTCCGTATTCAAAAGCAAAAATTTCTCTCCATTTTTCAACTATTTCTAGCAATTATGCCAATCTTAGGGTAGAAAGCAACTTTTTCTTTACCTTATATTCAGTGTTTACACTTCTGTTGGGTACAAATTAAATTGATACAAGATTATCAAGACAAAAGACATTTTTCTTCATTTCGCAGCCAGCCTTCCCGTCTTCATACCCTCATCTAATAAATACATCTTTCACAGCAAGGTTTAAATCCATAAAACTATGTTCCGTAGGGTCTCAAGAGGCCTCCATATAGGTATTTAGCCTTTGTACCATTCCCTGAGGCATTGCACACTACTGATACATAATTTCTGGGTAGAGTTAAACGTTCTGGAACATTATAAAACCCCACCTAATGGCTAATGGGGGAAATATTTAAGTCTTGTGTAATAATTTAAGCATCATTAGTTCTCATTTTCATTAGAGTAGAATTTCTAGCTCTCATATATCCAGAAACCTCTCCAAAATGTTATCTTATTACAGAGTAGGGATTTCCTTATGTTTCTTAGCAGTGAGAGAAAATGGAAATCCTTTATTCCATGCTAGTTTAGTATATATTTTATATATTTTCCCCTTCTTTTGAGAACATTTTTTGTCTGGTTACTTTTTTTTTTTCTTTTTGGATCACACCTGGTGATGCACAGGGGTTATTCCTGGCTCATATACTCAGGAATTACTCCTGGCAGTGCTCGGGGGACCATATGGGATGCTGGGAATTGAGCCCAGGTAGGCCTTGTGCAAGGCAAACGCCCTACCCACTGTGCTATCTCTCCAGCCCCTGGTTACTATTCTTTTTATGGCATTTGTAATCAACATCTTCAGGATTTAAATCAAGGGTTTTCTATAAGGGTTGTACCACCCATAAGAAGTGTTTTGAAAATATGGGCAGGGGGAAGGATGAGTGTTAGTGCTTCTGTCAGAATGATCAGCAGATGATACTGGTATTCACTGGGCGGAAGCAGGCTCCAGGAGGCCTCCACAACCAAGAATTGCTCCCTATGCCATAAAACTTTATAAGGTCTCACCAAATGTCACTTCTTTATAATCTGAAGTCAAAACTTTATTTTATCTACTAAAACTGCATTTCTTGAAAACTTAACAAACCCTGAACTTTCCAACAAGGCTATTAATCTGTAAAGGGAGCAAAACTTTCTAAAACTGTTCATTATTGCTAAAACCAATATTTGCAATACCAACAATACTTGATTATTGTATTAAAATGTGTTTCATCAGTTGATATTTGTAGTTGCAACACTCACATTATTGTGTAGACAGTTGGGTGCAAAATCATCGATGCACATAGTATTAAAGCGAAGAAATATCTATATATTTAAGTATATACTAATGATGCACGAGCAGTGTCTGTGAGTCTCTGTTAGACTACAATACTCACCTTCTTCAATATATAGCACTGTAGCTCTGTAGCACTGTCGTCCCATTGCTCGAGCAGGCACCAGTAGCATCTCCATTGTGAGATTTGTTGTTACTGGTTTTGGCATACGATTACACCATGGTAGCTTGCCAGGCTCTGTTGTGCGGGTGAGATACTCTCAGTAGCTTGCCGGGTTTTCCAAGAAAGACAGAGGATTGAACCCGGGTCAACCTTGTGCAAGGCAAATGCCCTACCCACTGTGTTATCACTCCTAAAAGTTATAATTGTTGGGGGTGGGTATGATGGGAGGAAACAGGGGAAACTGGAGATACTGGTGCTGGCAAATGTACACTGGTGGAGGGATGGGTGTTGAAACATTCTATACTGAAACCTAATCATAAACAGCTTTGTAAGGGTTTATCTCACAGTGATTCAATTAAAAAATGTTAAAAAATAAAATAAAAAATAAAACTTCACAGCAAATGAAATTCTAATAAAAGAACCATACAGAATGGGGCAAAATACTTACACAATACATAAGATAGAGGGTTGAGATCCAATATCTACTTAATTTAATTTGTCCTTTTTAATTTCTGGACTGGAGCGACAGCACAGCCATTAGGGCATTTGCCTTGCACGCAGCCTATCCCAGTTCGATTCCTCTGTCCCTCTTGGAGAGCTCGGTAAGCTACCAACTTTTGGGAACATTTTTTGTCTGGTTACTATCCAAGAGTATCCCGCCCAAGCAACAGAGTCTGGCAAGTTACCCACAGTGTATTCGATATGCCAAAAACAGTAACAAGTCTCACAATGGAGACATTACTCGTGCCCACTCAAGCAAATCGATGAACAACGGGACAGCAGTGCTACAGTGCTTTTATATATTCAGGAATGGAAATATTGAGTAATAAAGATGTTAAAAAATATATAAAAAACTTAAAAACTTAAGAAGTTGAATAAGACAAAACCCCCATCTGGAGAGGAACTTAGCATACCACTAAGTTAAAGAAAATCTTATTTTATTGGCATTTTATAGGAAAATTGCCTTTTGTGCTTCTTTTTAGTAGTTGAATTGTTACCAAATATGAGAGTTGCCATTTTTTCCCCACAGGATTTCTGTTACCTGAGGTTCATTTATGTTAAGATAAATCTTACATCCCCATATTTCCAGTTAGTGAAGCTGCTATCCTGGTGCAACCAGTTGATTTTGACTACTATAAGTAGTGCTGCAATGAATATAGGAGTGCAAATATCTCTTCCATGTATTTATAAAAAAAAGATCATGAGTATATTTAATAGGGACTCCATGAAATCTGTTTAATGTTTTGGGCAACATTCTCGTCTTGACAATATTAGTTCTTCTACTCAATGAACTGGGGATATGTTTCCATTTCCTTCTGGCCTCTTTTATTTCTTTTAGTATTGATTCATAGTTTCTTTTGCATGTCTTTTGCATCTTTTGTTAAGCTAATTCCAATGTACTTGATTTCCTGAAGTACAGCTTAGAATGGAATTTTTGAAAATAGTCTCTCTTCTATTTGTTACTTGGGTATATAAATGCCACAGATTCACACGTGCTGATTTTTTAGCCTGCATGTCACTCTACAATTTTATTATTTCTAGGAATTTTTTGTAGTTTTTAAGATTTTCTTAGTATCATGCTTTATGAACATCTGAAAGTTTGACTTTTTTTTCTAATTTGATTACATTTAATATATCTTTCTTGCCTAATTGCTATAGCAAGGCTGTCCAATACTATATAGAAAGTAGCAGTCAGAATGAGTAACATTGTCTTGTGCCTGACTTTGATAGAAGGCTTTCAGTTTTTCACCATTTAGTATGATGCATGTTATTGGCTTGTAAATGGCTTGAACTTGTGTTGAGAAATGTTCTTTCTATTCCATTTTATTGATATTTTAAATCATGAAGGGTGCTGAATCTTTTCAAATGCTTTCCTGCATTTATTGATATGATTATATGATTGTATTTTACTTAAATTTATATAGTGTGTTACATTGATTGACTTGCATACACTGAATCATACTTGCATCCCTAGGGTGAATTCTACTTGGTCATAGTATATGATCCTTTAATGTATTATTGGATTTGGATTCCTAATATTTTTTGAGTATCTCTGCATCTGTGTTCATCACGGATATAGGTCAACTGTAGGATGACATTGCTTTGTCCTTTCCCCCCTTGCCACAAGGAGCTTAGGTTCATCCCGGTCACACCCATTAAGGTGCTCCCGAGTCACTTCCATCTCTTTGTTTAGCTGTAACTACTTCTCTATGCTATCTTCCCCCAAACAGTTAATCAGCTTTCCCCCCTAATCTGACTGTTAATTTGTAAGGTCAGACCTTTCTAGACACTGAACTTATATTATAAATTGATATTGTCTTTCTCCTCTCCTTTATGTCTTTTGAATAATTTACTTTAAAACAATGTTCTTTTTGTATGGACACAGGAAGACTTAGCAAATGCTATGCTTTTGTAACCTGGGAGTCATTTGACTCTACATGATATTTTCCTCCTGGGCATCTGTTCTCTCAATCTAAGCCTCAGCTACCCATACTTACTAGCACCCCCAAAAGCAGGGTCCTGACGAGGGATGAGACGGACCCAGAACAGGCCGTAAGTTGTGTGCTACCCTGGCATTGAGATGGGCCTGGCCAAAGTGCCTAATGCTTAACTATAAGTTAAGAGCTAGGTCATGGACAAATGCTGTCATGATCCAAATAATGATAACTAGATTCGGACCTGCTAGGGTTAGGAATGATTTATTTGGCCTGAGTGCTGTAGTCTCAGCTGTGGCAAGATGTTGCCAGGAGAGCTGCCTTGAAAGCCTCAATGTATCTCTTGCTATGTCCATACAGAAATAACTAGTATTCAGATGTGAATAAGGTATTGGACTAAGGAAAGGAGAAAAACCTTAAGAGGTATTTTACCTGCTGGCAGTCAGGAAGGGCTTTGGAATGCCCTGCTCTCAGGAAGGGCTTTCTTATGTTGATTTTGCTACCTGGCTGTGTGTAGCCTAGAGGGCAAGGTGGAAGAGACTAGAAGCGGGAGAGAGGAGTGAAGGAGAATCCAGAGATGTGGCAGTAGATCCAGAGAGAGGACAGAGCTAAGAGTGTGGGAGATGAGAAAGATGGAAGATAGAATAAACGGTAACTAATCAGCAACCAGCTTGGCCCTCGTTCTTCCTTCGCCTGTCTTGGTCAACAGCCATCCCGATACAGCCTATACACAGAGGTTCCAGAGCACTGAACACGGGCAGTGAGACGGAGCTACCCGGAGAACCTGCAAGTGCACACGCCCATCGGCGTGCCTTAGTTTTTTTACAGTCAACAATTTTCTTTTGCTTTTCTTTGGTTTGATAATTTTGTCTAATTTTGATAGGGTAATATTGGAAGGAATTCTGTTTCTTCAGCTTTCTGGAAGAGCCTGAAAAGTATTGGAAGTAGATGTTATTTAAAGGTTTAGAAGTATGCAGTAAACCCATAAAGGTCCAGACTTTTGTTTTAGGGAAAACTTTAGGCAATCATTTCAATTTCATTGACAGAAGTTCTCTTGTTCATATGTATTTTCCCTTCTTGATTCAACCTTGGGAAGTTATAGAAGTCCAAAGATTCATCCTCTGCATCGAGGTTCTCCATTTTAATGACAAAGATTTTCAATGTAATCCATGATGAACCTTTGAATTTCTATAGTATATATTGTGATACCCTATCATTTGTGAATCAGTTTACCAGAGTTTTCTTTCTTTGTGAGTCTTGCTATCTGTTTGTCAATCTTGTTTATTCCTTGTTGTTGTTTTGGAGGTTTGCACACATATGGCATTGCACAAGTTTTACTCTTGACTCTACACTCAGGCAACACTTCTGTCAGGGCTTGGGTGAACATATATGGCACTCAAGATCTAACTTGAGTTGGCCACATGCAAGGCAAGTGACCTATCTATCCTCTGAACTATTGCTGTGACCCCTCACTATTAACCAACTATTGGTTTTCTTGATCTTTTGAATTATTTTTTAAATTTTCATTTACTTAATTTATATTCTAAGTATTATTGCTTTCCTTATGATTTCAAAGTGCTTCTTTTGTTGGTCTTTTTCTAGCTGCTTAAGCTGTAAGCTGTGCTATTACATTATTTGGATCCTTTCTTGCTTCCTAATGAATGCTCATGTTGCTCTGAACTTTCTTCTTAGCACTGTTTTTTTTTTTTTTGTTCCATGTTTTGGTACCTTGTATCTTCATTTCAGTTTTTTTCTAGGAACTTTTAAGTTTCTTCTCTCATTTCCTTTTAGACTCACCGGTTCTTCATTAATAAGTTGTTTAATGTTCAAATGCTTGACTTTTTCACCCATTTTGACTGGGATATAGTGATTGATTGAGCCTACTTACTGAAACTGTTTTAGTTTCTTAACAGAACCTGAGGCCTAACTGTTATTTTAATTAATTTTCTGACATTTATCCATCTTCTGTTTCTTTCTAGATGTTTCCACATCATATCTTGAAACTCATTAATTCTGTTTCCTTGGCTATTATTACTCTGATGTTTAGGCCTTCCACTGAGTTTTTTTTTCTTCAATTCTGTCACTTCTGATTACAGTTTTCTCATTTCTGCTCCTATACTTTCTTGTACCCATACCATTGTTTTTTTGAGCTCAATAAACATTGCATCACACTGTCCTTGACATCTTTATACGAGAGATTGTATAACTTGTTTGTATTGCTAGAGATGTCTAAGCTATTATCTTTATTTCTTCAGCTTGGTGGGTTTTTGTGCAGTTTCTCTATTGTGTTTGCTCTTTGTCGAGGTGTGTCTTTATAACTGACTCCCGTGGAAGCCAGATTAGTGATTCAGTCCCTAGAGACAGTGATGGATACTACAGGATTCCCTACTTCAACAGGAATATTGGTGGCTTCAGTGTGAAGTTGATAGAAGTCTGAGGTAAGGCATATGCACTCCCCGCTCCATAATTCAGTTTTCTGGTAGTGAAGGGTGTAGTTAGGGTCCCCTTTGTCTATCTGTTAATTGGCTGGGCTAGGGAAGCCACTTAGAAGCAGCTGGAAACCAGAACTCTTCTGGGGCAGGGCAGGGCAAGGGGCTAGGGTTTCAGACTAGTGTTCCATCATGCCACGTTTAGGACTAGCTCCATAAGGTATCATCCCGGGGTGAGGTGTCCACTTTTTAATTGGCTGGGCTGGAGAAACATCTGAAAAGCAGCAGGAAGCCTGCAACTATAGATCCTCTGACTTCTGTTTATGCTTGTTGATTTTTTTCTTTGAAAAATTTCTGTTCAATAATTCAGGATGAATAGACATCTGATATTTTCTCTATAAAATAATATTGAATATAAATTTTCTAGAAACAAAGAATATAGGTTGAAGCAATTTGTTAATGCTAGAATGACTTCTGAAAACCTCTTTTTTCTTTGATCTGCAGAGAAAGTCTTACAAACGTGTAGTAACTCTTCAGCTAACTACTATTATCATTATGATTATTAGTGCTATATTCTGTTTCAGACAACTGTTTTTTTCTCAGTATTATAACTGTTTTTTATCCACAAGTCCATACATGTAGTCTCTATGTAGTCTATTTTGACCTTCTGATTTTAGAAAGAGAAACAAATTTATCTACCACAGATTTCTTATGATATAAAATCATATGAATAATTTAAACTGTGTACAAGGTTTCACATATAGTCAAAAGGAATGAAAAGTGGCATCTTTTTCACATTTTTGCTTTTTTGAGAATTTAGATGATTTGGACTTCCACATTTTTAGCACATATATCTTAATTGTATTTTTTTCTAAACAAGTTTGTCTTTAACACTTATTGTTTGAGTTCTAACCTAGGCAAAATCATGTAAAATGTTCATGAGATGCAAAACAAGACAATTCAAAGGACTGTGTATAGATTGCCTGCAAGAGACCCACACTATTCTCAGTTCTACATGGTCTCTTGAACAAAACCAAGAGCACTCTCCCTCTCAATTACAGATTATATTTACTTTACATTTGTATTATTATTTATATCAACTTATTCTTGATGCTAAATTGAAATATCTATTTTCACATAGTCTTTGGTTGCATTGGATTAAGATGGAACCCACAATTTGTTCCATTTAATTAATGGAAAATTGTTTGAGGGTTTTTGAATTTCAGTTTTCAGGGATAAAATGCAGCTTTTTAGGAAAGGTATACAATTATACTCGACTTTAAACCACATGCTCAGATTGCTTCTTCCTTATCCTTTCAAAGCTGTGTCTTCAGATCTCCTGTTATACAAAATAAATTTTAGGATTATATTTTGATATTAACTTGGGAACTTAGAAACATTTTTATTCCTTTATTCCCATCTAAAGCACAAAAAGTGAAAAATTTCACTGAAATTTGACACTGGTTTAACACTTTATCCAATATCACAGGAAATATTTTGTAATTGTCAGAAATTTTACAAATATTTTTTAAAAATTTTACAAAATTTATTTCAATTAGGAGATAGGTACAAATATATAATGTTTCTGATAAGTTCAATTTACTTTTACTAAAAATACCAAGTATTCTAAGAAATATAAGCTGAAAAAGATTTTTCTCTACAGTTTCACTTTTGATATCCCTACTTACTACTTTATCTCCCATATCCATTTTGAAATAAAAACATATTAAAATAAATTAGTATTATACCCATGTGTATGCATGCCAAATGTAAAAACTTAATAGAAACATTTTTAGGTCAATTCTTCTATGTCACAGTTATATACCATGTATAAAGCTGGCCTAATAAAGATATTCCTTCCTCTATACTTATATTAAAATTTCAATCAAATAATATTACATTTAATAGATATATACTTTAGAATTTTTTTCTTTAAACTTAGACACTTATACATTATCAGGAGCTAAGTAATTATGCTTTACAGTAAAACACAATATTTTATATTGTGTTCAACTATAGTCTATCAAGAAACACCCCCAAACTACATTTGTCACCCTATTCTGCTTGTCTATTATGTTCCATCTGATGATAATGGATTTGATTAACCTGCAACATTTTTTTCCAACTTAAGAGAAAATGGATAGTGTAATGTAAGCTCCTGTGAATTCAATGGTCTAGAACGACTCAGTGTATCTCATTTCCCAATAATCTACAATATTGAGCATCTGGCATTGTGTTGGCTCTGAATAGAGAGAGAGCAACAAAGCACGTAGACTCTCTTGTGGATTTT
Organism: Sorex araneus; assembly: GCF_027595985.1. Classification (NCBI taxonomy): domain Eukaryota; kingdom Metazoa; phylum Chordata; class Mammalia; order Eulipotyphla; family Soricidae; genus Sorex; species Sorex araneus. The sequence continues at coordinate 304,364,660 of NC_073303.1, read as the reverse complement.
TTTGTTTGTTTTTGACTTTTTGGACCAAACTTGGCAATGCTCAGGGGTTACTCCTGGCTCTGTACTCAGGAATTTCTCCTGGCTATGCTCAGGAGATCATATGGGATGCCAAGGAATGAACCTGGGTCAGCCATGTGCAAGGAAAATGCCCTCCCTGCTGTTCTATCTCTCCAATTCCCTCTCCCGTGGATCTTAAATATAATGGGGAAATGCTAAATAACAACAAAAACAATTGTTGGACTGGAGTAATAGTATGTGTGTAGGGCCTTTGCCCTGCACACAGCTGACCTGGGTTCAATTCCAAGCATCCTATATGGCCCTCCCAGCCCACCAAGAGTAATCTCTGATTGCAGTATCAGGAGTAATCCCCAAGCACTACTAGGTTTAGCCCAATAAAAACAAAGAAAATAGTTGTCATACAATTACAAATAATGATAAATGGCTCGAAGCACACTAGAGTGTAGAGAAGATGATGATAAGGGTGCTCAGAAGATTTTCTAAATCCAAGATCTTACAGTCAAGTAGTACTGTAATATTTTTATATTAGACAAAGAAATAACATTGCAATGAGCCATAGATAACAGCCTAGATTTTCAGACTAGAGACAAAAGAGCTTATTTTCAGAACTTATTACAATTCTCTTTTACTCTTTTTTCCCCAATATGAGCAAGAAAGACTTGAAATATATAAGCTCTGCTTTGAGAGATTTTTTGAAATTCTTTTTGTTAGATAAAAGTCAAGATACCACTAACTCTCATAAATAGTGACCCCTTATTTCCTGTATCCTAGTATTTACTTAGAAATGGCACTACTAGCAGTCTGTGTACAAGTTGATAATTTAAATGCAAAATATTATTTTCCTGTAATTATTTTTCTTATTACAAAAAATTAGAAATTGTGAAATGATCACACTTGACTTTAGAACTTCTTCCCACCCGAGTGGTAGAAAATTTATGGTAATTAACTTAGAAAGTTCTGTTTCCTCAAGCTCTAGTTTAAGTCTTAGGTAATATGAAAATAAGAGCAATAGAAGCTATGGATGAAAGGGTTAATTCAGCAGGTCTGGGTTGCTTAGATTCTGCACATTCCTAAGAATGTCTTCAAATGAGCTTTTAGCCAACTCCTAGGAGACAGAAGACAAGTCCTGAGGTATAGAATATTCTTCTGATGAAATTAATTCTCGTATGTGTGAAGTCTCAGGATCAGTTTGTGCTAAAAATACGTCTTAGAGAGAAAGTTCTCACTCTGGGAGCTGAAATCTGAGTATCTATGTTCAGTCACTTAGGTGCTTACATGATTGACTTCTAAGAAAAACTACCTCATCTCTGGCAACCTTCCTGATGGGCAACATTTTGCAAGCTCTTTAGAGAATTAAGCATGCCCATGCAACTCTCCTAAGAGAGAACATGTGAATGTTTGCACTTGCTTTGTTCTGACTTCACTCTCTACACCTTTTTGCTGAATTTCACATTTTCTTTCATGGCAATAAATTGTATCACAGAGTGACATAGCAGCATGTATAAATAAGATGTATTACATTGTATCCCCTCTCCACAACAATAATTTGGCTTTCATACAGAACAAAAATGTCTTTATGAGAGCTGTGGGATGCAGTACTCTATAGTAAGGAACTTCGAAGGAAAGGAAATTCACCCCTGCCTACCTCAGGTAACAGGCAGTAAGACATTGTTTGAATGAATGGACTCTGAAGTGCCCTGGCAAACATCTCTAGACAAATAACCACAGTCTGGAAACCCTAAGAAAGTATCGCTTCAGGCTATTACCTATGAAAAGACGTTTGTAGAATTCCAGATTTCCACTTTTCTAGTGGGGAAAGTTCAAGCATATATAGGTCAATGTATATATCCACACACATCTATATTATTTATACCTATAGACATATGAGTTTTACAAGTTTAGATACATTGGAGAAGGTAGAAAGAACAGGTCACATTCCCCCCACCTTCAAGACAACACAACTTGGTGCAGAGAGAGCATGTCTGTAAGTACCCATTTCCCCAGGCGTATAGGGTGCTACTACAGCGAACCATATCTCTCGGATCCCAGCCAGAGTACAAAGTTGAGAACTGCAACACTCAGATGCAGGAAAACACTGGGAGAGAGACAGCTGCAACTTATGGGAGGCGTTAAGTGAATAGAGAGTACTGAGTTGCTCTTGATTCCAAGAAAATGTGCCAGCAAACAAGCAGGGTCTTCTTGGTTTTATGTTTCCGCAAACTAGCTCTCGGATCCCCCAGGACACAGATCCCTCACTCACAGAATCTCCTTCACTTTGTGGTTCATTTCCTGTGTACTTCTATTGCATTGAAAGTGAGATTTTGCAGATGGTTAGTGAGCAAAGAGAGAAAACCTGTCTGAATCTGTGGACAGGCAGAGACCACAAACTTGTCTCTGCTCTTGGGAAAGCAAGAGAAGCTGTCAGCACTTGGTCCTGTGAATCGCAGCATCAAGAGAAGGCAGACAAGCTGAAGAATTATGTGATGGGAAAAGCATGAAATGAGGATATTCATAGTCTGAGAAGGTCTCAAAATCTCTGGAAGGTCTGAAATTTAATATTTCTATTACAAAAGCAATCAGTAAAAATGGAGATAAATGTTACTTCAAATACCAGGACAGGAGCAGAAGACCTCAAGGAATGTGAAAAAGCAAAGGAACAATATACCATCAAAGTAGCACAATCATATTCCTCTTACAATCTCAAAGACAGTGAGTGCTGCTCTTTACCAAGAAAAAAGCAAGACAAACAAAAACATTTTAAGGATGTTCAGTACAATTCAAGAACATAGAAATACAATGGAATCAGAAAAATAATACAGCAATAAGTCAGGAAGAAGAAAATTAAAATTCGTAAAAGAGACCCAAACAAAATCTTGGAATGAAAATTAAGTACAAGACTAATAAACTGAAGAAAATAAAAAATATCTGGGAAGAAAGATGGAAAGATCAAAAAATAAAATGACAAGATCAGTTAAATTAAGAGCTTTTTAAAAAAAATAGCAAAAACTAAGAAATCTGTTTCTGGTATAATTAAAATAAAAAGCAAAAAAAAAACAAATAAGATGAGAAACAGGAAGCAAAAATTATTATTGATGACACCACAGAAATTCAAAGGCTTACAAGAGATTGTTATCAATAATTATATACAACTAGACTTATATCATAAAAATGTGCTAAAATTATTAATTATTAACATTAATTATTATCACTCTCTGAAATAATTAACATCAATTACTTCGATAATTACTGTTAATAATTAATGCTAATTATTTCAATCTCTTCCAAAATATTGAAGAGATGGAAACACTTTATAATTTATTTTATGACTTTAGCATTATCTTGTTGCCAGAGTCACTTAGTAACATTATAGAAGTGAAAGGTAAAGGGGAAGGAAGAACCCTGAAAAGCAAACTACAGATTAATATAAAATTTGTAGATAATGGACTGTAGAGATAGTCCAGTGATTAGGGTACTTGCCTTGCACACAGTCAGTCTGGGTTGGGTTCCTGGCATCACATGTGGTACCTTGAGCACTGACAGAGCACAACCAGGAGTAACCTCTGAGCATCTATGGGGGTGGCTCAACAAATAAAAACAAAATAATATGTATGTATATAAATACAAAAATTCTGAAAAAATACTAGGAAAAACAAATTCAAATAACACATTGAAAGTAACACATAACATGATTACATGGAATTTATTCCTATGATAGGAATAAAGTTCAACATATTCAGATAAATGTGACACATCACATTTATAAAGTATGGAGGCAATGCAAACATATCAATAAGTGCAGAAAAATGACAAAGTGAATTATACACTTATGATAAATATTCTCCAAAAGGGTATCAAAGGATCATATTGCAACAAAGTAAAGACCATATATGACAAATCTATAGCTAAAATCATTCATTATCAATAGTGAAGTGTTATAAATTTTCCTACTCAGATCATGGACAAGAAACTCTTGTTCTGATTTTCTGATTTCCCTAAGATTCAAAAGAAAAGAAAAAGAGAAAAAAAAAAGGATTATTCAAATTGAAGAAAAAAATTAAAATTCTCTCTGTTTGCACGTTATAATTTTGTATATGGTAAGTCCTAAAAGATTTCACAAAAAGAAAACTTAGAAATAAATCACAAATTGAGTAAGATTGCAGAATATAAAATAATATGCAGAAATCAGTTTTTTTATGCAAAATGCAAAACAATCCAAAAAACAAATAAAGAAAATGATTTGATTCACAATAGCATCAGTAATAGAATATTTAGTAATAAATTTAACCACAGAAGTGAAATGTATGTATGCTGAAACAATAAAGAATTGCTAAAAGAAATTGAAGAAGACACAAATAACTGAAAAGATGCCTCATGTTTATAAGAAGGGAATATTTCTAAAATGTCCATATTACACAAAACTGACTATTGTGAGTATACAAATTCTATCAAAATAAAAGTGTGTTTATCACAAAAATAGCGCAAACAATACTAAAATTCCTATAGAACTACAAAAGTCATTACACAGCCAAATTTCTCTTGAGAAAAGTTGCTAAGTTGAAGGCATTGTACTTTCTGGTTTCAAATGATACAACAAAGCCACAGCAATAAAAAATAATCAACAGTGAGATCAAATAAATACATCAATCAATGGAACAGAAATGAGAATCTAGAAATAAACTTTCAAGTATATTATCAACTAACATTGGACAAAAGATCCAAGAATATGGCAGGGGGACAGGATGACCATTTCAATAAATGGTGCTGGAAAAAATGAATAATCACCATAGATAATGCAGAAGATTCCTAGCTTATAAAACTCAAAAATTTACTGAAAATGAAATAAAAGGTTTAACATGGCATTTTAAAGTTTCTAAAAAGTAGGAGGAAAGTTCATGACTTTGGTTTTGGTAATGACTTTTTTTCGATATGACACTGAAAGCACAAACAACAAAAGCAAAATAGAAAAGCAGAACTATACAACCCTAAAAGGTTTGTATATTGTGCAAGGAACAATGAAGAAAATGAAAGGCAGAACAAAGCATGGGAAAGAAATATTTGCCAACTACATATCTAATTGGGAGTTAGTATCTGAAATATTTTAGGGATTCTTACAACTCAATAGTGGAAAAGGAAGCCTCGGTCTCTCCTCACCAGCTGCTGAGAAAAGCTTCATTTTAGTTGTTTCCATCCTATATTTTAAACATTCCTGCAATTTCCTGAGCTCTCTCTAAGGTTGAGGAAGTTGAGTCTTAAATTCTGCCCCTTAATCTTGAGTTCACAGAATTCTAAGATAATAAGCAATACCTGGTGACCCCAGCTCTGTACTATCTCTCAGACCCTAAAAGTTCTTAAATAAGCAGTCTTCACCAGCCTAAGTGTGAATAAAAGATGTTACTGGTACCTTAGCAACACAAACAGAATTACAAACCTTAACACGGCCTAAATTAACTCAAAGGCAAATGGAAATCCTCTAATACTTCGCTTGATAAGAAAAACAAAGATCCTTTTTTTTTTTTCTATAAAAACCCCACAAAATAAGACATTCTTATCCCTCTACTAAATTCCTGTTTGACCAGAGAGTTTCTTTCTCTTCTACTTTTCAATAAATGTTTCTATTTGCAACTCTGCATCGGAGCATTTTTTATTATTCAGTATTTTCAATAATTAATATTTCCTGAAGATATTGAATAACCTGAGAACCATGGACCAGCATGAAGACCCACAGCCTATGGTCCTGAATCAATAATAAGAAAGCAAAATTTGATTTAAAAATGAGCTAAAGAGTTGTATTGGCACTTAAGTAGAAAGACCTACCAAATGGCTAATGAACACATTCCATAAAAGACCTCAACAACACTTTTGCACAAGGAAATGCAAATGAAACATATCACCTCACATATCTGTTAGACTGGATATCATCAAATAGACAAACTGGTGTTGGTAAGTTTGTAAGGACAAGTAAAGCCTTATGCCATCCTAGTAGGGATGTATATTTGGACAGCCACTGTGGAAAGCAATATGGAGTTTCCTCAAAAGGCTAAAAGTGGGCAAGATGTGTGAAATGGTGAATTAGATGCTGGCAAGCAAAGTTCCCTGCTAAACTGTAGTCTGAATTAAATTTCATTTCACACAAACACACAGACACACACACACACACAAAATACCCGCAGATGACATGCACTGGGTATCCTGGTTCCCCTGAGATACAAATGTATCCAGATATCTGAATGTTGTTAATCTGGTACAGAACAGTCTGAGAAGCAGTATTTCTCATGGAAATGAGCCCCGAACAGAGTACCAACCCTCATTCCTGTAGGCAATAATGTGATTACCGCAGCTCATATCAATGCTGCAGGTACTGTTCTGGCACAGCAAGGGACAAGATTATTGAAATTGTAGTTCATCTTAAAGAGGAAGCAGAATGCACTATAGACAATCTAAATTCTGTGGCTATACATCTTGCACTCCTCCTGAACAACACTGTGACCCATCAGTGGAAGTTTTCAGTCTGTTCACCTTTATCACTGCCACGTAAACTAAGCCATAGCACCACCTGCAGGGACGCAAAAGAAGCTAACAGGGATGCATAAGCAAAAAATATTCTGTGGGCAGCAGCACTGTACCACTGTCATCCCATTGTTCATCAATTTGCTTGAGCGGGCACCAGTAATGTCTCCATTGTGAGACTTGTTACTGTTTTTGGCATATCAAATACGCCGCGGGTAGCTTGCCAGGCTCTGCCATGTGGATGGGATACTCTCCATAACTTGCCAGGCTCTGCGAGAGGGATGGACAAATCGAACCTGGGTCAGCCACATGCAAGGCAACCACCCTACCCGCTGTGCTATCGTTCCAGTCCATTATATATATTCTGTCACTGTCACTGTCATTCTGCTGCTCATCGATTTGCTTGAGCGGGCACCAGTAACATCTCCATCGTGAGACTTGTTGTTACTGTTTTTGGCATATTGAATATTATATGATGGGGTTCAAATATGGTGTGAACCATGGGAAAACCTGTAAGGGTGATTAGAGGCTACCCTTACAAGCCTACATCCCTGTTGGAGAGCCCAGCAAGTTACCAAGAGTATCCCTCCCGTAAAGCAGAGACTGACAAGCTACCCATGGCGGATTCAATATGCCAAAAAGAGTATCAACAATGGGCCTTATTTCCTTGACAGTGAAAGAGGCCCCAATATGGATGCATTAAGAAGGATGAGCAAGGAGAAGCTGATAAAATCTCAGGGAAGAACTAGACTGCCAAAACGAAGGACTAAAATGACTGTACTTTCAATGCATGTACGCTGGCATCGGAAGCATCCATTGAGGACCCAATGGTGCAAGCGAGGAAAATCAAGTACGACATCACTGGTCTGATCTAGATGAGAAGGCATTGATCACATCACGCCATTTTTGAGACTGGAGAAGAATTATTCCCCAGAACATGCGAAAATAGAGGTGTTGGTGGTGTCAGTGTCCTTGTCAACATGAACTTGGCCATGAGCATTGATTCACTCAAATGCCTAACAACCTAAATTGAACGATTATGCTTGAATAGATGTGGCTCACAGCCAGCAGTTTCTATCTTCTTCGTCTATGCACTAACATCCAACTGTGATGAAGAAAAAATTGAGAAGTTCTACATAGAGCTGGAGAAATTCTATAAAAAGACCACACCTCCTACAAGATCATTGTTGGTAATGTCAAGAAAGGACCAAGAAGGTCACCTGAAGAACTCCACATCAGGACCCATGGCCTAGAATGGAACAGATTGGGTGAGAAACTGTCTGATTTCATCGTGTCGACCAAGACCATCCATGGTAACTCACAGTTCCAGAAGGCCGAATCTAAACGATGGACATATAAGTCTCCCGGTGGACAGTTCCACAATGAAATTGACCACATCATATTCAATAGAAGGTTTTACCTGACCGATGTCACTGCTGTCCCAAAATTCCAAACAGGATTGGACCGCCATCTCCTTCCTGCAAAATTCTACTTCACAGAGCAGGAAGAAAGGTCTGCAAAGTTTAAGTTTAAGAACAGAACTCCCAGTATCACCACCAACTGGGAGCTCTTTGACACTATTGCAGCAACGTGGGAAGATGCCATCATTGACAACATTGACGAGGAGTATGATCAACTGGTTCAGCACCTCCATGACTGTGCAAAGAATGCCGAGAGTGGGAAAGCCACAAACTAGATGCCTGTTTTAGGAAACTCTCAAGCTCATTCTCCAACCTGATTTGGCACAAACCTTAGACAATTACAAGCTAACATCCGAGATCACCAAGCTGTGCAGAGAAGCCTCAAAGAGAGAAGAGCTGCAGTGTTGCCAGTGCAGTAGAAGCCAGGAAAAGTATTCACAACACTCGCCTGTCCTTCGTCAACTACAAGACCAAGATGACTGCCCTCTGAATTCCTGATGGATCTATCACATCTTCAAGAAGGGCAATGGAGAGGATTGTTCATGAGTTCTACTCAGATCTTTTTGATAGCCACGTCCACCTGCCCACATACCAAATTCTTCAGGATGGATATGTCGTTCCCAACGTTCTCCCTTCTGAAATTTGACACGACATTCTATCGATAAAGATGTGTATAGCACCCGGTCCAGACAAGGTCAGACCCAAACACCTGAAGAATCTGCCACCAGTACTCATCAATACATTGGCTCGGCTCATCACATGCTACCTGTCCATATGCAAGGCTCCATCCCAATGAAAAGCAGCAGGACTGTTATGACCTCGGCAACTATTGCCCAATCTGCCTGTTGTTCATTGTCTACAAGTTGTTCACTCCAGACATCCTGAATAGGATCAGCAGAACACTCGATGAAGGACAACCATGTAAGCAAGCCAACTACCGAAAAGAATTCAGCACCATCGACCATATCCACACGATGACCAATCTCATTGAGGTTTCACGAGAGTGCAAGATGCTGCTCTGTCTAACATTCTTCGATTTAAAGAAGGCCTTTGATTCTGTTGAGACTGAAGCGGTCATCGAAGCCCTAGTCAAACAGGGCATTCAAACTCAATACATCAGGTTCCTCTGTGAGCTGTGTTATGGATCCACCATTAGGATCTCAGCATTCTACAAGGAAGTGATCATCAACGTAAAGAGAGGGGTCGGCAGGGTGACACCATTTCACCAAAGCTCTTCAGTACCTTCCTTGAGAACGTCATGTGATGACTGGAATGGAAAGGAATGGGAGTAAAGATAGACGGTCGGCAACTACACCACCTCCACTTTGCTGATGACATCGTTCTAATAACACCAAACATTAGCCAAGCAGCACAAATGCTGGCCGACTTAGACCGTGAGTGTGGAAAGGTCGGAATGCAGCTGAATCTCACCAAAACAATATTCATGAAAAAACAAATTAGTCCCTGACGTTCCATTTGCTCTGAAAGAAATGACCATCTCCAAATGCAGCAGCTATGTGTGCTTGGGTTGAGAACTCAACCTGAGGAACAACTTGGCACCAGAACTATGCAGGAGGAAGAGAGCAGCATGGAATGCCTTCAAGAGCATCAATGTTATTAAGAGGACAAAGAACCTCTGACTCCGGGCACATCATTTCAACTCCACCATTCTTCCTGCACTAACATATACCTCAGAGACCTGAGCCCTACAAAAACAGGACAAGAGTGCTATTTGGGTATCCCAAAAAGAGGAACTGAAAGAGCTATGCTTGGAGTATCACGTTTCACTCAAGTGAGAGACGGAATCCAGACTTTTGATTTTTTTCTTTTTGGATCACACCCAGCAATGTACAGGAGCTACTCCTGGCTCTGCACTCAGGAATCACTCATGGTGGTGCTCAGGAGACCATATGGGATGGTGGGAATTGAACTCAGGTCGTCTGTGTGTAAGGCAAATACCCTACCCGTTGTGCTATGACTCTAGCCTCTGAATCCAGAATTTTGACCTCCTTCTACAATCATGAATCAGGGATACTGTCTTGTTTGCTAAGGCATCGGAAATCAAATGGGCCGGGCACATAATGCAATTTAGAGACAACTGCTGGACTAGAGCTGTTACCAACTGAATTACACAGGACATCAAAACACCGCATGGCCACCCACCTATGAGATGGTCAGTCTTCTTCATCAAAACCCTGAATCACAGTGATTTTCTAATAAATTTTTTTTTAAAAAAAAGCAAAATGAACAGTTTTAGGCTCTTTGTGTTCCTGGAGTGAGCAGATACCATTGGACTACACTAGCATGCAACAGGGACGAATGGAGACGTTACCAGTGCCCGCTTAAGCAAATCGAAGATCAACAGGATGACAAGTGATATAAGTGGTATTATAAATATTATTTATACCTACATATATGGGCAACTTGAAAAAAATGGGAAATAACTCTTGAAAGAAAATCACAAGTTTCTTGAGGACAAACTTACACAACTAGAAAAGGTAACAAAAAACAGAGTAGAACTATCATAATGAAACAACATACTTCCTGAATCTCAATCACTGACAAACAGGATTACGATATCAAAAAAATGCTCAGAGCACAAGGTTCACTTTACCAAAAAAGTTGGACATACTGAAAGTTTCCAAAATAGATATACTGTATATAAAAACCACAATGAATGGAATTCAGCTGAACTTAAAAGGCATTAGAAGTAAACTTGATGTCACAAAAGAAAAAAAAATTCAGACTTTGAAGATAAAACTTCAGTTATAATTTCAGAAACAAGATTTAGAAAAAAAATTACGGAAGTTAATGAAAAGTACCAAACTCCATTCAAAAGGTAAACATTAGAATTATGAGCACATAAAAAGTAAAGGGAGAAAAGACCATATTAAAAGAAACAATCAATGAAAACTTCCTAAACCTAAAGAAGAACTAACTATAGAAGTGCAGGTTGCTAAAGGAAGATTCACATTTTAAAAATCAAAATGACATTTAACTATTTAATTTTTCTTTGATTGGTTTTAATGTTTTGGATCACACCCCAGAGTGCTTAGAGCTAACTCCTGACTCTTAGTTCAGGGATCACTCCTGGAGGGACGAAGGGAAACTTCCGGTGTGCCTGAGATCAAACTCAGGTTGCCTGCATGCAAGACACACACCATCAGAATTTCAATGAAAAAGAAATATATTGAAGGCAGCTAGGGAACAGAAAAATGCAAATTATAATAGCACCTCTATCGGGTTTTTATTATAAAGTAGACAAAGGAAACTTGGAGTTGAATTCACTACCAGAAATGAGAAAACCTCTCTGGTTAGGAATAGCAGAGAATATAGACATTTTCTCAAAGGATGAGAGGATGGAAACCTTAATCTAAAATTTTTATGTGCAGTCATATATGAAGTATATCCCAGAAATATATCACAGAAGATCAGGCCTTGAATAAATCAATGGATTGCGTTGGCACCCATCAACCTATAAGCTAACTTTCTTGAAAACTGTATTTTCTCATTCTCTTTCTCTCTAAAATCCCTTTCTTGTGACATGGAGACAAAATAGTTGCTTTGAATCTACCATCTTTCAACCTATTAGTATGTTGCAAATTAAGCTTATTTTCTTGACCCATCACTCTGTCTCTCATTTGATTGCCCTTTGAGTGGTAGTGGAAATAAACTATCATGGATACAGTCAGATGCCTCAACAAAAATACAACAGGTTACATGAAAGTCAAATTACATAGTCACGCTACTAAAAGACTGTGACTTTCAGCCAAGAATACTTTAGCCAGAAAAGTTGTTACTCAAACATGACAGATAAACAAAGGCTTGTTAAAGTAAACAGAAGCCGATAAATAAAGCTTACCACCAGCAGAAGAAGAAACATTTTGAAAGTTCTTCTAAATAAATAGAAGAAATAAAATACCATAAAATCTTAAGCAAGTGGTTAAACAATAGTATAGTTACAGAAATTAAGACAGGATATAAAACAACAAAATTATAAAAGGGAAGTGAAAATCACTAAGCCAGATTAATCGAGTAATGAGTGGTTAACATCACACACACACAAAAAAAAAATAGACTTTTCAGCTATAGAAAGCATGCTACAATTCCCATGGTAACAGCAGAACAAAAATCTGGAATAGAGACATTTTTGAGAAATAAATGAGGAAATGTGAAAAATCCGCAGGAGAAAGCATCCACATGAAAATTCAGGTTTAAAAAAAAGAACACTATGAAATATGGGGTTGAGGCTGGAGAGATAGCACACTGCTTGCATGCAACCAAACCCAGTGCAAAGCACTACCAGGGTCAGCCTCGGAAATCCCCAAATACCCCTGGGGTCATTTATACAATCCCCCACTTTCCAAACACATTCTTGCGCCCTCACATTCAATCACCAACCTGGTAGGCCAAGAATCACTAGGATGGGTCCTCAGGCCTCCTGAGCACAGCTTGAAAGCAAACAGGCCCCTCTCACATTCCTCTTCCCTAAAAAAAAAAAGGTTTAAAAATGTAAAAGTGTGAGAAAAAAATGTTTTAAGTGTTTGTAAAACACCAGATAATGAATTGATACTATGTCAATAATCGTTCTTAATTTGAATGGTCTGATCTTATCCAGACAACTAGAAGCTACATAAATAAGAAAAAAAAATCATTTTTACTATGCATTCCTGAATCTCACATCACACAGAGAAGAAAAACCTGAAATTCAAAGAGATGGGTGAAGACCCGTGCAGAGATTCCTAAAGCGTGTTTTTCCCCCTTTTTAAGAGAAAAAAAATGCTCATTCAGTACCTCCCCTGGAAATCGACCCTCTTTAGTTGAACAAATAGAAATCCCCACTCTTATCCCTTAGTTGCCCCAAGGTCACTACCCTAGATCATACCAAACCCTTTAGGAATGGTAACACCTACCTGGGGAAGAACAAGGCTAAAAGAACATTTTCCTATTCCAATGCAGCTGAAAGGGCAGGAACTGCTCTCATCATTTCTGATAAAATAAACTTTTAACTAAAAATATTGTAAGAGGGGCTACATAAATACTACAGAGATTAAGTCTTTACTGTGTAAGTAAATGACCTGATTCAATTGCATACAGTTCCCTGAGAATCCTCAAGAATAACCCCTGAGCACAGAGCAAGGTGTAAGCTTTGAGTACCACTGAGTGTGGCCCTAAAAACAAACAAAAACTCAACAAAGATAAATCTTTTACTCAGCTTACCCTTGAAGTATGGAAAGAAAGCTCAGGCATTTGTGATAAATACTGATATATTGATTTACTTTGAAGGATTTTAGACATGTCTTTCTGTTCCATTCATTCAAAATTATTATTAAGTATTTAGAGTAAATTTTATTGATACTGAGAGAAAAACGTAAAGTACCTTACACCTCCTGGACTGTAGAGGAATTTTAGCCAATATCCTGATTTTGACCTGAACTCAGGGATCAGTTATCATCAGGTGTCAATAACCAGATGATCCACACAGAGATTTTCTGCTCTGCTATAATACACAATAACCACAGGGGCAGTTCTGTTCTAGATAAGGCATTGCCCAAGCTGACTTTAGTCAAACATTAGTGCTTTTTTATGAGATTATTTCATTCATACTTTTAATCTTCAATACTCAAGCAACCTCCCATGCAAGTTCTTCTGACTTAATCCTCTTCTTTCATTTGAAAGGTAATCTAGCTACCTCAATTTATCTCTGATTTTCTTGGAGGCCACTTTTAAAACACTTTCTATTTTGTCTTCTGAGGTATTATTCCACTGTCAACCTTTCCCCCCCCCATACACTGTCTCTACAGAGAAAATTCTTCTCGTCACCTAGCTATAAAGAAATCCCTCAAAACTTATTGTGGGTTGGCTGTCAGCACATGTTTAAATATAAGTAACGGTTTTCTCATTTTAGAAAAATGCATGTGACATCATTACACATCTGTTATCACTGGGGTTAAAATCAAACTCTTTGATTAAAGAGAAAAAAGGAAGAGCATTAGTTAATTTAAGGAAAGACAATAGTTTAACAATAGTATAAATACAAAGAAGAAATGATAGAAATCCTGAACTCCGATAGTTTCAGAAATTCTACCTGAATGTCAACATGAAGTTTTATCAAATATTCCCATTTCATTGTCACTTTCTGTAGAGTGCTATCCTTTCTCTGATATCATTGTTACCAAAACACCAGATGTCAGCTGCATTCTCTCTTTATCTTTTCCTCATCTTGATTTTTGTCTGCCTTCATTTGGAAACTATTGTTTGAAGCCCCTATCCTCAAACTACTGCATTCTGTAAGCCTTGTTTCTTTTCTGTGGATTATATCCTTGAGATCAGCCTCTTAAAGGCATAAAATATTTGAGCATCTAATTCACAGACCTAAACTCTTGTGGTTACTAGGTATATGTATGTGTGTTGAAAGTAATAGGTTCTCATTTGTAAAAATGGAAAAATACAGATATTAACACATTTTATCACTATTAATGTTTGAAACATTGTTTATGTTTTAGCATATTTTCTTGAGGTATTAAATTGTTTATAATTTACCCTTTAAATATACATCTTAAGAGCTTTTATGTTATGACATCTATCTTCATAGGATATTTAATACTTAATATTCTTGCATACTATATTATTTAATCATTCCCAAATGCTGAGTTTAGGCAACAATAAATTTTAATTATCTTATAGTGAATGGATTTTTTTGTGGGTAACTCATTCTAATTCATTTTTTGTCCAACAACATTGGGCCTGATTCCAGAAGAGAGTTTCTAGGTCAACAGCAATGGAAAAGTTTGGGGTGGGAAGGATATAGTACAGAAGGTAGGGCACTTGTCTTGCACATGGCTGAGTTGGATTCTATTCCTGGCACCCCATATGGTCCCCTGAGCCTGCCAGGAGTGATCCCAGAGTACAGAGCCAGGAGTAAGCTCAGAATGCCAGCTGGTATGGTCTAAAACCCAAACCAAAGAAAATAATAAAAAAAATGAATTGTGAATGGGTAAACTGAGGACTCTCAGGGGAATTCACAAAGAACAACAGGTGGTTAGAGAGCAGCAGCAACCCTTGCTATTGGTGCAGTTGTCGCTGGCTGCTACTTCACATCTATCAGGTTTTTGTTACACTGAGTGGGCCTTATGAGTTGAATGGAGTTTTTGAAAAAATAAATTTAGATAAAGGAGAAGTAGAAGCAAAAGTAGGTGAGGCAAGATGTAATAGCAACCAAGGGCAGTGAAACTTTGTGAAAATGAACAGAGACAGTTAAAGGAGGTATAATGGAATTTAGGAAAAAAATATTTTATATAGGGCCTGTATTCTCTTTCAACAAAGCTTGTAATGTTTGTTCACACTGTCTTCAAGAGGTTCAAGCAGGTCATATGGAAATTTACAGAGGCTTGTACACAAAGGCTTATAAATGCAAACTTCAAAAGAATATCTGCAAAGCTTGCATGCTATGAATCTATAAGGTAAGTATCTAGGTTAAGGCTATAAGGTTTTGGAACATAAAAAGCCATAAAAGAGGCTTTTAGGTACTACCTAGTGATTTGAATTTGGGGAGCTAATGGTGAGGGTGGGAGTTATGAAGAATTCTGAGATTATATTTTTCCACATTAAAACAAAAAAGACTATATATTTTTGCCAATAAAACTCTATTACTTCCCTCCACTGCCAATTAAAAAAAAGGGGTTTATCAATGAGTAAGAAAACAAAACCCAACTCATAATATAATAATTATCAAAAGCTAGCAGTGTCAGAGAATTAGTAAACCTGATAAGCTTTATAACAGAGGGAGGAAATGACTTTTGGTGGCAAACATAGTGCGGTATGCAATAACATATGTTTGTAAGTTTAAAATAAATTTGAATTTATAAATCAATGTTATATAAGTAAAAATTTAAAATAAATCAAAAATATCCAGGGCTGGAGCAATAGTTGAGGGACTGTGGTTATATGGCACTTGCCTTGCATTCTCCTGATCCTGGCTTGATCTCGGGCAGCCCTTGTGGTCCTCTAGCCCCACCAGGAGCAATTATTGAGTGGACTATGCCCTAAGCAACACCAGGTGTGGCCCCAGACCTCCCTCCAAACTGATAATTCCTAATGGGAGCTTTTAGTCTAGCATTTTGCAACCATGAACTAAAGAAATAGATAGACTATAAGAATCCAAAACAATGGAAGACAAAAAAAAAGGATAGAAGATAGTTTACTTATGCAAGGAAAGATAGAAGAGGGGAAATAAGGTAGACAGCCCAGGAGAGAAGGTACCTTTGAGCTTAGGTTATCAAAGAAAGAAAGAGAGAAAGATGGAAGGAAGGAGGGAAGGAATGAAGGAGGGAAGGAGGGAGGAGGGAAGGAAGGAAGGAAGGAAGGAAGGAAAGAAGGAAGGAAGGAAGGAAGGAAGGAAGGAAGGAAGGAAGGAAGGAAGGAAGGAAGGAAGGAAGGAAGGAAGGAAGGAAGGAAGGAAGGAAGGAAGGAGGGAAGGGAGTGAAGGAAGGAAGGGAAAGGAATGAGGGAAGGTGGGAAAGGGGAGAAGAAGCAAGGGGAAAGAAGGGAATACTATATTATTTTTATGTTTATGTTATTGTATTACTATCTTAAAACTATAGCATACATGATTAAATGTACTAAACATAAGCATTCACAAAGAAATAAACAATTGCAGTTATATCTTTAGGAAACAAGGCTTTTCAAAGCAAAGATACACAAAACAAAATAAATTAGCAAAATAAATGTTGAAGTTATATTTTTATGGTTGTATTGGGGGTGGTCAACACACAGAAGCACTTGAGTCCTCCTCCTGGCTTTGTGTTCAGGATTCACTCCTGGTGACTTTGAGGGGTCAACATAGGATGCCAGAATTGAACCTGTAGTAACCACATGCAAGGTGCCTTTACTTTATATTCTCTCTCCAGCCACTAGCATAATATTAAAGGAAATATTTTTCCTAAAACTATATGCAGAAGATGAAGCTGGTGGGTCAGTTTTGATGATTGATAAGGCAAAAAATAATTCTTATAATAATGGAGGAAATAAAATATTATTTTCTGTTTTTCTTTGCAGAATAAATTTTAGTATATGCCCCAAAATTATAAACATATTATTTTTCAGAGAAGAAAAAATTCCTAGTAATGTCAGCATTAATATTAGAATTGGAACATTATTATTTCACAACTCATTTAAAACTATTAGATAAAGTATTTATGGGAAAGCATTGATGTATGAATGTCAATATTTGAAACATCATAAATAAAAGACAACCATATTGTATTTTTCCTGATGCGATACAATTAAAAAGCATTATATCATTTTGAGATTTATACTTATTTTTTTAAAGTAGAAAAAGGTTGAATAGGAAAAACTAATTCTAGCCAGTCTGAATCTACTTGAAAAATTATTACAAAACAAAAAAGGGGAAACAAATGAGTAGGAAAAAATATGTTAATTAATACCACACTTATAAAATCCGTCCATTGAAATATGTGAGAAAGTCTGGATGGAGTGCAAGTGATGGGACACATTTAGAGGGAAGTGGCATAAAATGAGGTGAGGTGAATTATTAGCATGCAAAATAGAGTTACTCACAAGACATCAACACACATGGCACAGGCATAATCACACACCTTGTTCTGGACTTTCCCAGCCCAAATTTTCCAATCTTGTTTGTTGTGTATTTGTGAACTAACAGCTAACCCATTCACCACTGGAAAGGGTCCAGCTGTAGCTTTATTTCAGATTACTTTGTATGTACAAAGAGAATGATTAGGACCAGACACATAGTTACAAAAAAAATTGCCTTATATGCAGTCAACTGCAGTTTGAATCCTGGCACCACACAGGGTCTGTCAGGCACAGCCAGGAGTGATCCCTGAGCATAGAGTAAGTCCCGAGAACCACTGGGTGTCGTCCAACCCCAGGATAAGAGAACATGCTTAGATAAATTGATTAGTAAGTGACCAGCCCATTGACAAGAACAGGGGAGATAGTTTTGCTTTGCTTTTAAGGTATTTTAAGTTCCAGAGAGATAGTTTAGGGGTTAAGACACTTGTGCTTCATGCAGTTGTGGCAGCTGCATCCCTGGATCAAATCACCCAAATGGTGATAAAATTTGATTTTAATTTTATCCACTAATTTGTAATTCTCACTCTCCTGCACCAATCTAACATTTCCTCTATGTCTGAAAGATGAAGGTCTTTCAGCCATTTTACTTACAATAATTTGTTCTTGTTTCTTCTTCACCCTCAACTAACTGACCACTTTGTTTCCACCCTTGCACACAATTCTTAAAAGAGTGGTCTCTGCTGTTTTATTTTTCATTCTTATCTTTAGTCATTAAAATAAGACTCCACTATACAATTTATCACTCTACCACTGTAGCACTGTCATCCCATTGTTCATTTATTTGCTCAAGTGGGCACCAGTAATGTCTCCTGAAGGATATCATTGGTATGTCCTGTTCCCCTTGCTACAAGGATCTTAGGTATATCAGTCACGCCCATCAAGGTGCTCCCGAGTCACTCCCATTCCATAATCACTTCTATGCTCTCTTCTCCAATTAGTTAATAAGCTTTTCCCCTAATCAGACTGTTAAGTTGTAAGGTCAGACATTTCTAGGACACTGAACTTGTATTGTAAGTCAATATTGCCTTGCTCCTCTCCTCATGTCTTTTGAATAGTTTACTTTAAAACAATGTCCTTTTGTGTGGACAAAGAAAGACCGTTGTTAGTATGCTTTGGTAACATGGGATTTAATTGGCTTCGAATATTATTCACTCCCGGGCATCTGCTTTCTCGACTTAAGCCTCAGCTGCCCTTACTTCCTAGCACTCCCAAAAGCAGGGTCCCAACGAGCGGTGGGATGGACCCAGGGCAAGCGGTGAGTTATGTGCTACCCTGGCATTGAGATGGGCCTGGCCAAAGTGCCTCATGCTTAACTATAAGTTAAGAGCTTGGTCATGGGCATGTCATGTCATGATCCAAAAGCAGCAACGAGACTAGGACCCTGCTAGGGATAGGAAAGACTAATCTGGCCTGAGCACTGTAGTCTGAGATTGAGATGACCCCAGGAGAGTAATTATAAAAGTTTAATGCATCTCTTGCTATGTCCATACAAAATGATTAATATTATGAATACTTATATGTTAGTTGGACAAGGAGAGGAGAAACACATCCATGGATTCCGCTCTTGGGTGGGTGTTCTGCTGAAAGAGAATCTGCCCTAGAAGAAGCATCCCCTGAGGGAAAGAACTTTACCTCTGTTGATTGTGACCACACCTATGTGTAAGCCCCTTTAACTAGGCTGGAAGAATGAGCTGGGGCGAGTTCTAGTGCCAGATCTGGAGAAGCCAGATTGAGATCCAGATCCAGAGAAGGAGAATGAAGTAGCATGGGGGAGGAAGAAGCAGGAGCAGAATCAGAGGAGAATAGAGCTGGGAATGAAATAAACTGCAACTGAGACCAACCAGCCTGGCTCCTGTTCCTTCCTTCACCTGCCTCATCATCGCCATCAACCTCCCCGGGGTGGGGGAAGCGGCTGGAGAGATAGAGAGCCACTGCCCTGTGCCCGCTGCTTAGTGCCCCGCATGGCCCCCTTTCCTTTTCTTTTTTCTGTGTTTACACAGTCTCCATTGTGAGACTTGTTGTTACTGGTTTTGGCATATCGAATACGTCATGGGTAGCTTGCCAGGCTCTGCCGTGCAGGTGGGATACACTCTGTAACTTGCCGGGCTCTTCTAGAGGGACTGAGTAATTGAATGTTGGTTGGCCGTGTGCACGGCAAATGAGCTACCTGCTGTGCTGTCACTCCAGTCACCACTCTAACAATTTTGGAAAATTTTTTTTTGCTTTGTCTTGGGGTCACATCCAGCGATGCACAGTGGTTACTCCTGGCTTTGCACTAAAGAATTACTCCTGGCAGTGCTGGGGGATCATATGGGATGCTGGGGATTGAACCCAGGTCAGCCGCGTGCAAGGCAAACAGCCTACCGCTGTGCTATTGCGATGTCCCTGGAAAATATTTCTAATAATTTCCTATGTTGGGCTGGATGCAGCAGGTAGTGTGTTTGCCTTGCACACTGCCAAGCTAGGTTCAATTCCTCCGCCCCGCTCAAAAAACCTGGCAAGTTACTGAGAGTATCTCGCCCACACAGCAGAGCCTGGCAAGCTACCCGTGATGTATTTGATACGCCAAAAACAGTAACAACAAGTCTCAAATGGAGATGTTACTGGTGCCCACTCGAGCAAATCGACGAGCAATGGGAGATAGTGACAGTGACACTGATACACCTAGAAATATAAGAAAGTATATTTTGCAAAGTTCCTTTTCATTTTAAAAGAAATTACACAGTCCTATTCATAATTTGCTCAAGATTAAAAAGACAGAAGAGAAGCAAATAAAATAAAATTCTTTCTTTGATATCTGGAGCAATAGCACAGCAGGTAGGGCATTTGCCTTACACGCAGGTGACCCAGTTTCAATTCCTCCATCCCTCTCGGAGAGCTTGGCAAGCTTTGGAGAGTATTCCACCCACACAGCAGAGCCTGGCAAGCTACCTGTCGCATATTCGATATGCCAAAAACAGTGAAAAATCTCACAATGGAGAGTTACTGGTACCCGCTTGAGCAAATCGATGAACAATGGGTTGACAGTGCTGCAATGTTCTGATATCAGCGGGTATAGGCAAAAGTTTTTGCAATCATGTAGGTACTTATGAGTCTTAATAATTTCCTCTACAGTTTCTGACCCAAATAGAAATATCCTGGTTCCCTGAGGTAGTGACCTTCTCAAACTTTCCCTTGTCAATAGTTTTGTATGCATCTAATTCCCTGTAATAAATCCATTACTAATTGAACTAGCTAGAGATGCTTATATTGCTTTGATCAAAGCCTTAGTAGCAGAATTCTATGAGAAGCACTCTGGTTTTCATTTTTAACTTTCTACCATGTCTCAACCCACGCAGTCAGGGTCTTCTCTTGTGCTTTCAATTGTGCTTTCCTTAATTTGTGTTCTTTGGACTTCATCTATTATTATTCTAATTCAGCACCTCTTTACTCAATCATGACAATTCCCAAAACATATCCTAAAGTTCTAGACTCATGTAAAATAATAATGACCTTATTATTTGGTTTTGCTTTGCGACAAAGAACGGTTACATGCTTCCAGTTACTTACAACAGCAAAGGATTATTATTTGCCTGCATTACATATTACCTATGAATCATTATAAGCTGGATGTAGATCTGAGTCCCTAATTGGAATTGGTTGATGTAATGGGTTCTCTGAAACACCTGCTTGGAAGTAACACATATCACATACATGTCACCTTATCCATCATCATATAAATGGGCTAGAAACGTAGAGTCAGTCTATGGATGATACTCATCTAAGCCTAGTAATTGTCAGAATACATAATCCCGGCAGAATAAAAAATTATTATCTGGGAAAAACGATTCAGCTGCCATAATATTGATTCTACTAACACTAATACAGAAATTAGCTATAGTAAGGTAAGAGGGCTGAAAGGGCTGAAGACATGTTTTGCATGCAGAAGAAGGCCCATATTCAATCCCATACACCAATACTTCTGGATACTTCTGGAATGCTCTGAATACTTCTGGAAGCAGGTACCCTCCTGAACCCAGAGCTGGAAATATTCCCTGAGCATCACTGTGTATGATCCCCAAACAAAAACTCAAACTAAAAATTAATGTACTATGTATCTTTTACACTATGGGATCTCCACATACTTTTTCTGTTTTATTTTGATAATGCCTGTGAGGGAAATAGAATGACAACATAAACAACATCAGGACCTAATTGTATTGCCTTCTTTTGCATTTCTAATACTTCAAGTCTGAAATAATTCATATAAATAAGCAAGTGTGTTTGGCAGACACTTTTGCTAGGTTGAGATCTGTATTGGATTTAGAATGATCTATCACTATCTATTTATTTTTTCATTTAACTGAACTTTTCAGTGACCACATATCTCTCTATAATTTCAAATTATAGTTCTCAGCTATAGCCACATCATAAAGTTTGGTTAAGGGTGTGTAAAATAATTAAATAACATTCACCATTAAAAATCTTGTATTGAAAAGAATTGACTATAGTCTCTCATTTTCACTGGTTAGAATATGACAACTTCCCACAGTTGTATATGAAATAAACATGTCAAAGATGACCACTGACCACCAGAAAAGAATCATCTTTGAAGATTATATGTACAATTAATGGACTTCTATCACATCGGAGGTTCTTACTGGAATTCCTTTATTAGACTAGCCTACTACATAAATAATACAGGGACATAGTATAGAACAAATATACCTGTTATCCTGTTGGGAGGATATTCTTCTCCTGGTTATCTTGTTGAGAGGCAAATATAATATGCTTTATAATTAGATGAATAAAAACACCACTTTTTTTGGCTTCCGAGACAAAGCTTGAGAAATTGCTCTCTGAAAGAACAGTTTGCTAGGGGAAGAGCCCTCAGAATAATGCTGGCTCCTTTGAGATATATACAGCAACTGGAGGGAATACTAGATCTTCACACAGACAAGCAGATGTTGGTTTAAAAGGGGAGAAAAGGCAGCGGTATCCAGGAGTGAATTAAACTAACAAATCCCACTTGTACATTTTGGTAAAGCTTCACATTTCAGTGAGTTATCATAGAAAACTATTCATTGTCTACATGGAGTTGAGGAAAATACTGACTGAGCAATTAGACTCAGCCACAGAGCTACAATGTATCTTTCTAGTCCGCAAAACTGTAAGTAAGAAAACACATTCAAGTTAATGTAGGCATTGCCTTTAACTTACAGAAATCCTTAGAAAATGATATCAAGTAAAAATAAATGCAAGTATAATCTGTAAATAGGCATCATACCATACGCATGCTCATTTACTTTTAGGAGAAAAATCAATGCATTTTTCTTTTTAATTAGATGTCTAAGGATATTAGATATCCTTTTGAAGATGGTCTCTCCTTACATTTGCCATAACCTGGGACAGAGAAATGAAAATGGTCATTAGTTATGCTGAAACAGGGAAAAGGAGAAGGAGGAGGAGGAGGAGGAGAAGGAAGAGAAGAAGAAGAGGAAGAAGGAGGAGGAGGAAGAGGAGGAGGAGGAGGAAAGATAAGAATCTATCACTGCCAAGAGAGTTTAAAGGCAATAGTACAGGAATGCTTTATATGGAAAAGGATGGAGGGTTAAAATAGCAAAGGGAGAAAGGCCAGTATGTATCTTGGTACATATGGTACTAGAGTACTGTATTTGAATCCAAGCTCTGTTCCCAGTTACAGTTCAGAAATGATGACACCTACCAGCAATGCACATAACCAACACCAATTTCATTACTCCACAAAAATTTTAGCGCCACATTTATAAAGCAGAAGACATGATGAAACAGGTAGTGAAAAGGTGGGAAGTAAAGACTAGAATTTCTTGCCTCTTGGTTATAAATGACACATTCAACTGAAAGTTGCTAAAATAAATATGGTATGGAGCATACATAGATTTATATTTGAAATGTTTAAAGCTATGGACAGAATAGTGTTAGCACTATGACATCAGTACACTTTATATCTCAGGTCAACTCTACTAGAGACAGTTAAATGAGACGCCTGACTTACAGCAGTTCCCGGCCTTAAGGATGGATAGATCTACAATTATTTGAAGCTTTTTCTCCATTGATAACTAAAATTTGTGCTTTTGGATTAGTAATTTTTCCCTATGATGGTGGCTTTTTTTCAGATAGTCCTATAACTGTTCTCTGGAATGAAGGCAAGCAAATATTCCAAGAGAAGAACATATAGAAGGGAAAACTTAACATATTTTATAGACTAGCATATTAAATGAAGTGATTAAATATATATCCTTAGATTAAGCCTTATACTTAATGAAAATAGTTGATTAAAGTGATTTTAGGAAGAAGGCTTTGAAAAAAGAAGAAAAAGTTACAAATATTTGGGGTGGGTTATTTTGCCTACACAAAAGTTATAGTCATTAGAATCATTCTGAATACTAGTATTTCTTAGTCATTAGGTAATCATTTTATTCTTTGTATCAAAAAGGATTACATAATACTAAGGAATATTTTGCTTTACTATCTAAGGCATATTTTAGAATAAAACCTCTCATTGCTATTCATGTTAATCCACCCATTCAATAAACTCACCTTGGCATACACATACCATTTAACACTTTTTTATGGTTCATTTGGTATATTGACACAGCACAGAAAGAGAATTCTCAAGTCTCAAGTCTCTTTTCCAAGTATAGTCTATTCATTTGTCAATATTTTTGCAAAAATTGGATTTTCAAGATGTGATCATATATTAAAGGGTTTGCAATAAAATGAAAAAGAATACTAGAAATCACAATCTTACTATTTTATTAAATGAAGCATTTGGAAATACCAGTAATATAATAAGAAGCAAATTACACTGTGCATAAAAGTAAAACAAAAGGTATAGACATTTCTCATTTTGCAATTAAATTTTTTATTTCATGCATAATTTTCTAATATATTTAATAATGCATTTTTATAGAGAGGAAGAAGACTTTTGGACTATTCAAAATAGTCCAAAATATAATGATAAAACTAATCATTATAATACAAATAGTAAATTGTAGTAGTAATAATGCAAATTTTAGAAATTACCATTATCGTATGTAAAAACATTTCTGCAAGGAAACAGAAAATTCAATGCATAGATAAAATAGACAATATTTTCATCAATATTTGTTAAATGGATTAAACGTTTTTGTGTAGCAAAAAATATTTTCAAGAATTTTCAGAATTCTTTTCTTATTAAAAGAAAATCCATTTGTCAGAATATATTAAAAACTATTCCAACCAGCAACTACACCTCAGAGCCTAATGCAAAGTTTCTTTCTGACATATCTAGTCTACAGCAGATATTCTGGATCCAGGAGTCTCCTAATGGCTCTCTTTAATGAGGAAGGCAAGAATCTTGGATCTTTTTATCTAATGGTTCTTCTATTGAGGAAATAGAGATTTAATCTCATAGGAAAGCAGTTTTATTCTTTGTGGGTTTGCTTTACCAGCTGTTAATGCTTTGTCCAGCAGCACCATTCATGGGCAGAACACTGAAATTCATCATCTCTAAATCCCACTAGCACCATTCAACATCAAAAGTGTAAGACAGAATGTCAGTCACTTTCTATGTATATTACTGACAGGATATTCTCCTACACCGTACAATGATGTTTGAACACTATTTCTTTTTCCCCAGATTGGAATGTATGACTTTGAGAATTCAGAGGGAGAATATTAGTAACTCTTATCAGCATAGCACTTTTTTATACATTATCAAATGGTTGCTGCCTATCTTGGAAATCTTTAGACATATATATATATTTTTTTTTATCTCAGTTCCCAGGGAAATAAGAAATGTATTCACCAGGGGACACAACTAGTCTTCCACTGATTCTGAAGTTGATATTGCCATCTGACCATAAGAACTTTTGAATTTACTTCAAAATAAAAGTAAATTTATTTTATATACTTATAAAAATAAGTATTTTTATACTTATTTATAAATTTATCACTAAATTTGCTTTCAAAAAGAGGAATATTTTATTGGATATAGTGATTGATCCTGATTAGCAGAGGGAAAATAGACTGTTGTTTACAATGAGCACTTTGTCTGGAATCCAGAAGATTCTGTGGGTCACGTTTTAGTATGTACGTGCTTAATAGTAAAAATTAATTTAAAACTATAGAAATAATAATTATAAGATGACTGGACTATGAGATTTTTCTGGAATAAGGACTTGAATCAATTTACCAGTTTAATAATCACTACCAGCAGAGATACTGGTTTATGTTACAGGAACATACAACAGGTAAAACAAAAAGTTAATAACTATTTATTTTGACTAGTTTAAAAAAAATCTAGAAGGTTCACACATATTAATTTCCCTCTTGGGCCCTTGTATCTCTATTACTTTATTTTATTTTTCTTACACCACACTTAGCAGTGTTCAAGGATTAGCCCTGGCTCTGTATTAAAGGATCACTTATGGCTGTGCTCCAAAGAACCATATATGGTACTAGGATTGAACCTAGGTCATCTATGTACAAGGTAAGAGCATTGCCTGCTGTACTAAATTTTTGACCCCGCTTCATCACTGTCATCACTGTCATCCCGTTGCTCATCCTGTTGTGCTTGAGCGGGCACCAGTAACATCTCCATGTGAGACTTGTTACTGTTTTGGGCATATCAAATACATCACGGGTAGCTTGCCAGGCTCTGCCGTGGGGGCAAGATACTCTCGGTAGCTTGCCGGGCTCTCCGAGAGGTGCAGAGGAATCAAACCCAGGTCAACGGTGCACAAGGCAAATGCCCTACCTGTTATGCTATCGTGTCCCCCATATTATTTTAAATTAGTGTTAGTTATGATGGTCACTACTTTTGTGTTCAGTTTATATCTAAGTTGGTATTATGACTGAGTCAGCAGAGAAGATCATCTAAATTACAGATCAATATTGGGATGTTGACATCTAGCCTGTGTTTTCCCTTTTGGGGGAGATATTCAGAGGTTTTTTTTTTTTGAATAAACAGACACAAGAGATTGTTTCTATGGGAGTTTAAAAATGTGAAAAGAGATGTGCAAGATGTTGAGATTACAAAAGTTAGGCATGTTTTGGGTATTTACCAATGTACTTTGTACCAACCCTCCTTCCATCTGTGTCTTCTATAACTCTGGGGCTTGGATAGGATAGCTTCTGAGATAATGATTAATTTCTGCTCACAGGGGACACTAGAGAGATTCTGCATTATGAAAAAGAGACTCCTCTTTTTTCTTTCTTGTGAACATAGTTTGAGCTGTTAAGATATTGCGTCTTCATCTTTTTGTTATTCTCAAAGTATTCTTGTTTTATTTCAGGGATATCAGTTGTAGCCAAGTAGGCCTCTGTTGAGAGATCAGAGTAGTATCTGGGATCCCTCAGATGAGCTTTTAGGAGTTAGTAGTAGCTGGGAGACATACCACTAAATAATTCACTCCATTTTTTCGTTTTTCTATATCAATCTCCTCCCTTTCCTGTTTGGACCTATATCTGAGCTGATGAATAAGAAAAGTCCAAGTTTGCTATACCTCTGGCACCATTCAATATATCATATTTTGCAAATCTTCAACCCATGCACAGGAGTTGCACTTATAGTTACACTCCTATAGTGACTCATTGATAATTGAAAATCCCAGGCCATTGTTCGGCTTCATTAAAATTGGAATCTTCTTGGCTTATCCCTGTTTCTACTTCTCTGGGAGTCCCTGTGTGAGTATAAAGTTTATCATTCAAATTTCTTTTTGTCCTGTGGATGATATTAGTCTCTATGCTACCGCTAATTTGGTGAGAGTCCATCTACCTTTAGGAGAGTTTCATCACCAAGGGGAAATCCGCAACCTTTCTGGGTTTGTCCCAGGCTAATGAGTAACCAAACAGTATCAGACAAGTTAGCAGAGCAGACTTCAAGTTAATAATAATAATAATAATAATAAATCATCTACATGGCAATAAATTCTAAAGAAAAAGTGGATGGTAGTCATATGAAAAAGTGTTCGGTCACTCGTTAACAGGGAAACCAAAATTTAAAACATGAGATATCATCTCATATAGGTGACAACATTACAATTAGAAACATCCTATGTTGATAGGGATGTGGTAAAAAACAGAAACTCTCAAGGACCAGACAGACAGTATATTGCACATGGCTGACAGGGTGTGATGTGTAGTACCCCATGTTGTTGCTAGAGCCCCTCCAGAAATGTTTCCTGAGTATAGTGTAAAGAGTAAGCACTGAGCACTGTTTGCTGAGGCACAAACATAAATAAACCAAACCAAATACACAAACCAAACTATTTTCACATCCAGCACATATGGAAAACAGTCTGGAGATTCCTTTAAAACAAATAAAAGTAAGAATAGAGCTTCATTAGTATCCAGTTATTCTATTTCTCGCTACCTCTAAAGACAAAAGAACATTCATTTAAAATGATATATGAATACCTATGTTCACTGAAGCACTTAGTTTAATATCTAGGCTATGGGGTCAACTCAGGTGTCCAATGGCAGATGAGCAGATAATGAAGATGTAGTATACACATAGAGTGGAATAGCTCACAGTCACGAGGAATAATGAACTCATGCAATTTGCAGCAATTTGGCTGGAACTGGAGGATATATGTTAAGTAAAGTAAATCAGAAGAACAAGTACTGTTTACATGTTTTATTCATAATATCATGGGCTGGAGCGATAGGACAGCGGGTAAGGCATTTGACTTGCATGCGGCCGACCCAGGTTCGATTCCTCTGCCCCTCTCAGACAGCCTGGAAAGCTACCAATATTATCCGCCCACACAGCAGAGCCTGGCAAGCTCTCTGTGACATATCTGATATGATATGCCAAAAACAGTAACAAGAAGTCTCACAATGGAGATGTTATTGGTGCCTTCTCTAGCAAATCAGTGAGCAATGGGATGACAGTGCTACAATGATTCAGTGATTCATAATATCAAGGCAGGGGAAAGAAAAGTATTAAATATGGGAAAGCCTCTGGCCTTAAATGACAAAAGTGGAAAGTACAAGGAAAGACAGAAATGGACGGTAGGCCAAAGAAGAAACTGTCTGGAAGTAACATAGTGCAGAGGTCAGTGGCATAGAGGCTATGTGTACGTATGTATACATATAAATATATATACACATATATATACATATACATATACATATACATATAAATTTATATACACACACACATATATATATAAACCACAGGGCCTACACTACTATTGCACAGGGCCCAAACTGCAATATCACTTAACACTGTCATCCCATTGTTCATTGATTTGCTTGCACAGGCACCAGCAACGTCTCCATTATGAGACTTGTTGTTACTATTTTTGGCATATCAAATATGACAGAGGTAGCTTGCCAGGCTCTGCTGTGTGGGCAGGATACTCTCCATAGCTTGCCAAACTCTCCAAGAGGGATGGAGGAATTGAACCCAGGTTGGCTGGCAAACACCCTACCCATTGTGCTATCGCTCCAGCCAAACTGCAATAACTTTTTAAAATTTTATGAGAACATTACAAAGCCATTTGTGATTGAATTTCAGTCATACAGTATTCCAGCATGCATCCCTCCACCAGGGATGTACATTTCCCAGACCAGTATCCCCAGGATCCCTTCCGTCACATCACCCCACACCCTCCACCCCTTGCCTCCTTGCCTGCCTCTTTGGCAGGCATTTTTCTTCTCTCTCTCTCTCTCTCTCTCTCTCTCTCTCTCTCTCTCCTTTCTCACCACTTTTGGGCATTGTGGATTGTGGTTTGTAATATTGATACTGAAAGTTTATCAAGAATATCCTTTATCTACTTTTAACCTGAGATCTTGTCCAGCTTGATTATTCCCAGCTATTATTGTCACTGAGGTCTCTTATCTGTCTTACCTACCCTCAGTCCCACACATGCTTGTGGTTAGATCCAACCATTGACCTGTATTCCTAACTCCTATTTACCCTGGTCATGAATATTATTCTTCTACTATGTACATATATATATATATATATATATATATAAAATGAATGCAGCCCTTCTATATCTGTTACTTGGGATTTCACTCAGCATGATACTCTCCATGTCCATCCATTTATAAGCAAATTTCATGACTTCATTTTTCCTGACAACTGCATAGTATTCCTTTGAGTAGAAGTACCATAGTTTCTTTATCCATTTGTCTATTTTTGGGCACTCAGGTTGTTTCCAGATTCTGGCTATGATAAATAGTGCTGCAGTGAACATACGGGTACAGATGGTGTTTCTACTCTGTGTTTTTGGGCCCCCAGGGTATATTCCCAGAACTGATATTGCTGGACCAAATGGAAGCTCGATTTTTAGTTTTTTGAAAAATGTCCATATTGTTTTCCAAAAAGGCTGGGCCAGTCAGCATTCCCACCAACAATGAAGTAGTGTCCCTTTAAATCCACATCAACACAAGTTGCTTTTGTTCTTTTGGATGTGTGCTCTCTGTGGCGTGAGATTATATCTTATTCAAACTGCAATACTTTAATGTAAAAAATGAGCCTGCCTCATTAGAGAAGGCAGACTGTGGGGCTCTTGGAAGCAACTGAATATATTGTTAGAGGGAAGTTAACGCTGGTGATATGACTGGTGTGGGAACATTGTATGCTTGAAACTCTATTATTGACAACTTTGTAAATCACGGTATCTAAATTTAAAATCGATTTTTAAAAAAGAAATGTTGCGATATAGTGTTTAAAAATATAAAAGATAACAGGAAGCAACTTAATATATATTCTATGTTAAAAGATCAGAAGCCTCAAGAATGACAAGATCATTGAAAAACTTTCATTTGGGATCTTTGGAGCAAGGACAGCAGGTAAAGTACTTATACTCCAGTATCATGTATGGTCCCCTGAGCCCGATATGTGATTCGTAAGTGCAGAGCCAGGAGAAATCCCTGTTCCCAGTTCCCCTTCTCTCAAAAAACAAACAAACAACAACAAAAAAAAACCTTCAAAAAACGTTTTATTGTATACCCATGAAACTACATTTTCCTAGATCTTAAAATAGACAGTGATTGTTTTTTTGATTAAGAAAACATAAAGAAGTGATATGGGGCAAGATCTCTTTCTGGAAACTTCATTGTTCTTAATTAAAATGATCTGCATTGCTAATTAATGATAACAGTTTTTCTGGATGTTCTGATGTGCCTTTTTGCTTTGCTAATCAATTTCCCCCATAGCAAGGGGGCATTTATTGGAGGAAGGAGGAGGAGGAGGAGGAGGAGGAGGAGGAGGAGGAGGAGGAGGAGGAGGAAGTTAATAACAAAAACCTGTCTGATCATTTTGGGAAGACTAATTCCATGTGAGACTACCATAATCTAAAGTCCCTGCTCAGAGGACAGAAACCCAAATTACATTACACACAGTCACTCTCTGAGTTACTGGGTTTTATTAACCATACATCTTCCTAAGTATAACAAGTTATCCCAAAATTATCTTAAAGAAAATAATAATTATTCATAATTTTTAGGTCATTAGTGTATACAGTTCAGCTGGATACCTCTGGAGGGAAGTCTCTCAAGAGTTTGCATTGGACTCATTTGTGGAGTATAGAATAACATCACATGAAGCTGACACCCAAGGACAGTAGCTACAAGGGTCAGGGGGATTGCCCCATAGCTAGAAGCCTGCTTCATGAACGGAGGGGAGAAGGCAGATGGAATAGAGAAGGGATCAGTAAGAAAACAATGGCTGGAGGAACCAGTTGGGATGGGAGATGTGTGCCAAAAGTAGATAATGGACCAAACATGATAATCTCTCAGTGTCTGTGTTGCAAGCTATAATGCCCCAAAGCAGAGAGAGAGTATGGGTAATATTTTCTGCCATGGAGGCAGGGGGAGAGTAGGAAAGGGAGATATACCTGGGATATTGGTGGTGGGGAATGTGCATTGGTGGAGGGATGGGTGTTTGATCATTGTGAGATTGTAACCCAAACATGAAAGCTTGTAACTATCTCATGGTGATTCAATAAAATTTACAAAAAAAAAATTTGCTTTGAAGCGGTGGCGGTAACTATGGTCTCATCTGAAGGCTTAATCAGGAGGAGAACTCAACTTCTAAGCTCTCTCCGGGTTACTGACAAATGTTAGCTGCTTGCCTCAAGAGTCTTTCATTGGACAAAACTGCTTCATTACTTGTGCACTGAATTTTCCCAGATGAGTAATCCAAGAGAGAGTAAAATGAAGCTTGTCAGAATAGAAGCCATGTTTTTTTTTTTTTCTGTTGTCATCTTGGAAGTGATATCTCCTTAGTTCTGCTTTGTTATTTTTATTAGACCAAGGTTTCTAAACCAAAATAAGTTTGGAGAAATTACTTAAGTTTGGCCAACTGCCTTTAAAAAAAAATCACAGAGTTTTCTTGAAATCTACCTTCCTGTGTACAGAGAGGGGTAATATTGACTGCTTTGGGAAATGTGGCTATAGAAGAATCATTTGATCTAGCTCAGTCTTACAGAGAAATTATTGAATAGTGCATGTCTACAAGGAAATGCGGTTATGGGCATCTTTTTAAAAGATATCTGTGTTACTGTGCAGAGTTGTGTAACTTTGTTTACAAATGACTTATTTACAAGTGACTTGTTGCTTACTGCAAAACTGGCTGAATTTCTAAGTGCCAGTTTCTAAGTTCTCAGTTTCTTGAGAAACATGTAAAAGATTTGCATACAAAGTTCCAGAGATGTATGAAGTTTGTGGTAGAGTTTAAGTCGAGGGTTCAAGGTCCCTCCCTGATGTCCATGGCTCTCTTTCACTGAAGTCTGACATCATTCATTCCATTCCTTTGATGACATGTCCAGTAAATGATGACCTGTCCTTCGCTGTCCTCCTTCTTCCAAAATACAAGATCAGGTCCTGTTCTTGACTGTACTTGGCTCAGTGTAAGATCCAAAGTATAGCTTCTGAGACTAGGGTCTTCGGGTGAGAGTAGGTTTTTTGGGACCCTGAAAACCATATCCTCTAGCTGGCGCAGACTGTTCTGTAGTTGGTCCTTGTGCTACCTTGTGAGGGCTCTTTGAGAGGTGCTCGTTGTTCTACCTCTTCAGGCCCAAAACCCAGAGGCTTTTGATCTTTTGATCTTTCATCCCTTTGACTTTATCCTCTGGGGTGTGTGTGTGTGTGTGTGTGTGTGTGTGTGTGTGTGTGTGTGTGTGTGTGTGTGTGAGATTCCTTCTTTCCTATTTTTTTTTTAGGTCACACCTGGCAATGCACAGGAGTTACTCCTGGCTCATGCACTCAGGAATTACTCCTGGCGATGCGCACTGGACCATATGGGATGCTGGGAATTGAACTCCGGTTGGCTGCCTGCAAAGCAAACGCCCTACCCACTGTGCTATCACCCCACCCCCCTTTTCTGCTATTTGCCCTGGGCAAAGGAGAGGGGTCAACGAGAAGCTGCTATTTACCCAGGAGTGAACATGGGATCAAAGAGAGGTGCTTGACCTGTTTTACTCTTTTTCAGTGTTACTATTCATTCTCTTAGCTATTCAACTATTTATTTAGCTAGCTACCTCTTCTGTAACAGAGATTTAAAAGGACAAACTAAATTAAGTAGACCTTGGATCTCAACCCTCTGTCTGATGTATTATCCCATTCTGTATGGTTCTTTTTATTAGAATTTCATTTGCTATGAAGGAGCTTTATTTTTTATTTAAATTTTTTAAGATTTTTAAAAATTGAATCAGGTAGACCCTTACAAAGCTGTTCATAATTAGGTTTCAGTATAGAGTGTTCCAACACCCATCCCTCCACCAGTGTACATTTCCCAGCACCAGTGTCCCCAGCTTCCCCCATTTCCCTCCCATCACCCCCAACCCCATCCCCAGCCTGCCTCTATGGCAGGCACTTCTTGTTCTCTCTCTCTCTCTCTCTCTCTCTCTCTCTCTCTCTCTCTCTCTTTCTCTCTCACTCTCTCACTCTCACTCTCTCTCACTCTTTATCTCTCAGTCTCTCTCTCTCTCTCTCTCTCTCTCTCTCTCCCTCTCACTCTCACTCTCACTCTTGCTCTGTCTGTCTCCTTTTAGGCATTGTGGTTTGCAATACAGATACTGAAATGTTATTGTGTATATCCTTTTATATACTTTTAACACTCCTTGTCCAGCATGATCATTTCCAACTATTATTGTCATACCGGTCTCTTCTCTATCTTACCTACCCTCCTCCCCACACACAATTGTGGTAGAGTCCAACCATTGACCCGTCCTCCTGGCCCCTGTTTTCCTTGGACTTAGATATTAGTCTTCTACTACATATTTCTTTTATATGCCACAAATGAACGCAGTCATTTTATATCTGTCCCCCTCTGTGAAGGAGCTTTATAATTCAATGTAGTACCTTCTGTTTAATTTTGTTTTTGTGGCCTTTGCCAATGAGGTCATGTCTGATTCACACAACTGAGTTGGGGGAGTTCAGAAGGATGAGTGTTGGGATTTGTGGGAGAGGGAGATAGGTACACTCGTGGTGGATGTGGGGCTGGAATTATGTTCATAAGAAACCATTATGAATAGTATTAAGAATTTTAATAAATAAGTACATAAAATTTTAGATTAACTGGCATCCCTCTCCTCCTCATTACTTTCACCATAACAACTTGGGTGTTCTTTTTTGCTTTACTGGTGCCCGCTCGAGTAAACCGAAGAACAACGGGATGACAGTGATACAGTGATACAGTTTCATAATTATACCCAGCCAAGCATTGTTCTGGTACTAAAGCTCTCTTACATTAGTTTGATTTATGGTTTATTTATCCTTACTTGATAACTTGGAGATACAGTATTTAGAGCCCTTCGCTCTAAGTGCCTCTGACTATCAGGTTTACCAGTAAAGAGTAGGACATGCTTTTGTCTACATGCATTGCTCAGAACCTAGTTACATGACTAATAACTGCAAAGAAGGCTGAGAAATGCATGAAGCACACAGATATGGGTGAGACTAACAGTTTCTGCCACACTGCTTAATTTTCAAGAAGTCATACACACATTGTCAACACCTCCGAGATACCACTTTCTCAGCTAAATAACTTTCTTTACACAAATAAATTCCAGCAAAACTCAAAACACTCTGTTAGCAGAGTAATTTAAATTTATTTATTTTCAACGAATTACTTATATTACCATTAATTAAAGAATAAAAGTATTAGCCCTTGCTATTAATGGTTTCACTGTTTCAGTGTCATCCCATTGCTCATCGATTTGCTCAAGCAGACACCGTTAACATCTCCATTGTGAGACTTGTTACTACTGTTTTTTGCATATCTAATACACCATGGGTAGCTTGCCAGGCTCTGCCCTGCGGGCAAGATACTCTCAGTAGGTTGCCAGGCTATCTGAGAGGGATAGAGGAATCGAACCCGAGTAGGCTGCATGCAAGGCAATGCCCTACGTTCTGTGCTATTGCTCCAGTCCACTATTAATAGTATATTTAGGAAAAGATCAGTAAATGTTATATACTGGACAACTAGCATGAAATACACATGCTCTATGCAGAAATTTATTTGGGGAAGTTAACATTATAATGGAGAATAAATGGAAAACTTATGCAATGTACAAATGTTAATCTGCAATTTTTAAACGCTAAAAGTCTTAGTAAAAGATGTAGACAGGATTCGTAATTTGAATAGCATGAATTTTTAATAGCAAGCTCAAATTCTTTTGAAATTATGATGGAGAGTTTATTCAGTCTCCAAGTAACTCTCACTTTCTCGTTTTAGACCTTATCAATACCACTTAAACATTTATTTTTCTTTAACCTAATTTTCAAGCAGGTAATATGCTTATGTGGCATAAGTAAATAAAACTGAAAAGCATACAGTGAAAAGTTTCTTTCCTACTTCTTCCTCAATCCAATCACATTTTACTTGTCTATAGGAGGTACATAAGTTTTTATGCTTCTCATTATTTCTTTATTCATATATAATTCTATATATGTCTGCATCTATAGATATGTATATATGTATTTATGTATATATATGTGGACTGGAGCAATAGCACAGAGGGTAGGGTGTTTGTTTTGCACACAGCCGACCCGGGTTCAATTAACAGGTCCCTGTCAGAGAGCCTGGCAAGCTACTGAGAGTATCCTGTCCACACGGCATAGCCTGGCAAGTTACCCATGGCATATTCGATATGCCAAAAACAGTAACAAGTCTCACAGTGGAGACGTTACTAGTGTCTACTCGAGCAAATCTATGAACAACAGGACGACAGTGCAGTACAGTGCTATGTATATACACATATATATGTACCATATATCTACATATATATTAAATTGAATAAATAGTGCAAATGGTACTATGTTTGTTTGCCTTGCACTTGGATGACCTTGCTTCAATCCCTGTCACAGAGTCTGCAACGACGGCACAGTGGGTAGACCCTCTATGATTTTGCCTTGTTACATGGCTCACTCAGGTTCTATCCATCTCATATGGTCCCCTGAAAATTTCCAGAAGTAATTACTGAATACAGAGCCAGGAGTAACCCCTGTGTATTCCCAGGTGTGGTGCCCAAAACAAAAATCAAAAACAAAAACACAATGCATGTCACAGAATATAGTCTAATCAATTCGAGGATTGATCCCTGAGCTCAGATCAGGTCTCCCCACAAGGCAGAACATTTACACATTGTTATGTACTTTGGGGTTTTTATTTCACTGACTATCTTTGTTGTATTTCACAAAAGTACTAACAGAAAGTTATTTATTCTATCTCTAGACCCCCAGAACTCATAAAGGATATTTTATTACATTAATGCACTGCAATTTGCCCAAGTGTCCTAAAGACTGACACTTAGGCTATTTTCGAGTCTTTTGTTATAAACTGAATAATGTATATAACTTTTTTCTATAAAATCATTTTCTAAATTATTTGTTTTTCAGCATAATTTTGGTATCCATATTTTTGATTGTTACCCAATTTGCTCTTCATAATGCATTGTATTATGTATAATATGTATTATGTATAATGCAGAGAGTCTCTTGTCCACTCGCCTGGCTGTGTTCCCTGGACCCCTCGGAGGGTATGGGCTCCGGCTTTCCTCCCCACCCTGAGCAGAGCTCCCGGCGGCAGAAGACCACCGGAACCTAGCTGCAGCCATGCTGGAGACTCCTCTCTACAAGTTCGGACAGGCCTCATGCATGAAGGTACCGGCAGAGGCACCCAGGTGTGTGTGATCCCATCAATGGCCAAAACCCACAGAGTGACTTAAAAGTAAGCTCTTAGAAGCGATATCTTTAGCCTTCTTCTTCCTCTGGGAGAAACTGGCAAGCTTCTGAGAGTTTCCTGCCCACATGGGACAGCCTTGCAAGCTTCTCATGGTGTATTCATATGCAAAATCCAGTAACAAGCTGGATCTCATTCCCCTGACACTGAAGAGCCCCCAGTGCAACATCCATTAGGAGGGCCAAGTCCGAGATACAGTTCTAAGATCTCAGGAAAAGGAGAAATGAGATGTTACTGAGCCTGCCCGAGAAATCGGTGATTAACGGGATACTGTGATACTGTGAATGCATTGTAACCATTTTTATAGTCCAAACAAAAATATGTGAGGATATTCATTTCCTCCAGTTTATTTTTCCAGTAAAGTTTTATTTTAATAATCTGAGAACTTTCTGGTTATACTGTTATCAAATTTCTAAAAGACAAATATTAATGAACATTTTTAATTGACCTCCCAAATCCAAAATGGTCAGAGTGGTTTACAGATCTTAAGTTGCAAATAGACCTCTTCTAAAATACATATAATCAGACTCCATACATTCATAAGTTTTGTTCAAGAATTTGTGTCTCGAAGATTGTCCTCCCTGGAACTCAAAAGGTACTACATTGTGTAGGGCGCTTATATGCGGCTCACCTGGGTTTGACTCCTGGCAGCACACATGGTCCCCTGAGCACTGCTAGGAGTGATTCCTAGGTTCAGAGTCAGGAGCAAGTTCTGAGCACCACCAGTCATGGAGAACCCCCTGCCACTCCTCTCCCTTCTGCTCCCCCACATTATCTTCTTTTATTGACCTGGTTTAATTAATCAGTCTTCAAACAGTTCAATTTTGATGGAGTCTTTACTTTTCAAAACGTTACTGAAGCTGGTTGTTTATTACATGTTATGTAGTGATTTCACAGGTAATCTAAGTGTAAAGTGTGTCAAATGCTCAGTGCACTGAAGAGTAAAGTTGGAAAGAATAGTAAAATCATCTGAGATCCAATCAGTTCTACCTAACATATACTTATATGAAAGCTTAAGTAATTTCATCACTCCAAGGTTAAATTTATTTGTGTATTAAAGGGTTTTTAAATGCCACTAAATTGATATCATTACCATTATATTTTATCTATAAAACATTTTGAAAAATAGATCTCACTATGCACTCAATTATTAAATACAGATGGACTTTAGAGCATTAAAAGCAAACATTAATTCATCAAAATCTATCTTTGGTTACATTCAAACTTTTGTGAAACCATGTGTATTAAGTTTCGTTTACAGAAGCAGAAGAGACCATTTAAAAAGCGTGCTCAAATGGATTCAGGTGGTTGGAGTGTTACTGAACACACTACATCAGATGGTCAGTTAGGTCTTTATGTGAGATGAACGTCAAGGAAAGAGTTTTAAACTATAGTCTCAAGAGACTTTGTTCCTAGCTTTAGTGTGTGTTGCTTATTTCTTAAAGTAAGCAGAAGGTATTCAGATTACACCCAAAAATGCAAAGTTTCCTCTTAGAATAACGTGATAATCTCTTTCTCTATGTCTGGGATTTAATTTTTGTCTTCATGACTTTTTTCCTTTTTTTAGTTTAAGAGCTTCACAACTTGAAAAGTTTTATATTTTTTTAATAAGGTTTAAATGACAACCTGCCTTAGCCCCAAGATATAGCAAAACTGAAACAGAGTGAGATCATTAATTTCCCCCATATTTGCCAAAATGAGCACCCTCAAAAACATTGTTCCAGACCAAGTATATTTTAGATAATTAATTTATCTAAAACTTATATTCTGCACCCAAGGAGGCATCTCCTGGACTTTTGCCTTGCAGACTGCCCATGAAAATGCAATTACAAGAATCCAAAAGAGTCTGTTTTCTTCTTTCTCCCCATTTTCTTTCTTTTCTACTTGATGGATGTGGTGCTGGAGCAAGGCACCCGTTTTTCTTTATCTGATAGAAAAATTTCATGCTTACAGTAATTAGGGAATAGATTTGCTTCTGATTTCCATTTGGTTCTCTTTCTCACTCCAGTCTTACTGCTATTTCCTTGTATCTCAAACAAGTTCTGATTTCACATCAGCCAGTTTACCCTTGGTCTCGGTAAAACTTCAGCTGAGATCATTGTGAGACTGTAACCCAAACATGAAAGCTTTGTAACTATCTCACGGTGATTCATTAATATTAAAAAAAAAAACAAACTTTCAGCTGAAAAATGGTTTCCTTCAAAAAGTCTGACCCTATCTAGAGGCCCAGCAAAATTCTTCCCATTCCTTAGTTTTAATTAAAACCACCTTTCCTGTAGGCAGTCCCATTGTATAAAGATAAGAAAAGCAGCTTTTTAAAAAAGGCAGTATTTAAGCAGAAATAAAAGGGAGAGTGAAAGTCGGAGAAATGGCTACTTGTTTTGGAATTTCTAACCAAGCTCATTGTGGGTGGGTACTCGTAATAAAACGTCACTGATGTGGCTCTTTTTGTGTGTGTGCGCATCCCTCAAATCCTTATTCGGATTTCCTTTGAAATTGACAGTGCAGAGGGAACATTACACAGTTATTAAAACGAAGCAGAATCCTACCGTTATTAAAACTAAGCAGAATACATCCATCTGGAGTGCCTTTCAGGAATCCAGCCCACTAATTTCTGCTATGGGATTGATGAGTCAACCTCCTAGACGCAGCACAGGGGAAGAATTTCCTCCTCCCGTGTAACTGCCAAATCTCATTCATTGGAGCTAAGGCTCCTCATTGGGGGCTCGTTTTCAGACAGTTGTTTATCTGTTTAAGTATTTTTTAAAATCTCCCTCAGCAGAGGAGGTTGTCATGATTTCCTAAGCAGCTAGTAAACATCCTCCTCTCCCTAACCCAGGCCTCTTCAGCTTTTTGACCACTGAGCTTAGTTTTGTTTCTCCTGTTTAATTTCCCTCCTCCCCCCCACCTCTCTTGCAGCTTCTTGGCCTTATTTGTTTCCCTTTGCAAGTTCCAATTTCTTTCCCACCATAAAGGACTTTGTCCACTGGACCCACTTAAAGAAAACAAAAACAAAACCCTTTTGCTTCACTGTGGTTCTTCTTCCAGTGAATGCTATTCACCGGGGCTTCGCTCCCACGTAGCCCCCTTTATGTTAAAATCATAATTAGCGAGAGCCCCGCGCGGGCACGATGTTAAGCATCCGCGTAGCATCCTCTGCCCTGGGAGGAACCTTCGCCTTTTTCCTTAGTCAGAGAGGAACAAAGGCACCGATTTCGAGGGCCTTGCCTAAAGTCTTCAAAGGGCGAGAAACACGGTGCAGCCTTATTCCCACCCACCCAGCCACCCACCCCGGGGGTCCACGGCCCCATTCCACGCCGCATCTTGAGAAAGTTTCAGCAGATACAAAGGGCGCTTAGAAAATAAACGCCGGGACTGCAGCGATAGCGCAGCGGGGCCGGGCGTTTGCCTTGCACGCGGCCGACGCGGGTTCGATTCTCAGCATCCCATAGGGTCTCCGGAGCACCGCCGGGAGTAATTAATTCCCCAGTGCAAGAGCCAGGAGGAAGCCCTGAGCATCACCGGGTGGGCCCCAAAGAGGAAAAGAAAGGGAAAAAAAGAAAGTAGATGCCAGTTAGAATAGCGGCCCCCGCCTCCCGCACGGTGGGGCAGGCGCCCCCTTGCAGAAGAAACCGTCTGGGGGCCCCCGAGCGCGCCTCCTCGAGCCCCCCTCCCTTCCCGCTCGGCTGCAAACGTGGCTTTTATTATGACTCAGCCCGGCCCGCTCGCTGCCAAGCGGCTGACGCTCGGCGGGGGCGCGGGGCAGCGCGCGGGGGCGAGGGCCGCGCCCGCTTTACGGCTGCTGCAAACCCGGCGGCGCCCGGCGGCCGTACCGCAGACCAGCGCGCGCCGCTCAGGTAATCCCGGAGCCCGCGCGCGGCCCGGCCGGGCCCGCACCCGCCGCCGCCGGCCCCGCGGTCCCCTCCCCCACCCCACCCCGCGCGCCGCGGGGTCCCAGCGCCGCCGGCTCACACCTGCGCACTGGCAGCGCGCGCGCACCGCGGCGTCCCGGCCGGCGCGGGGCCACGGCAGGTCGGGCGCGGGCGCGCCCCAGGGCCGCCCCGCACGCGCGCTCGCGCGGTTTTCTGGAAGTTTCCGAGCTGGCAGCCCCGCGCTCCGTTTTTTGCCTAGTTGTCCGACTTCAGAGCGGCAGGGGGGGGCCCCCAGTCTCACTTTAGCCTTCTCCTCCAGCCTTCGCTGCTTCTAACCTGAGCTCCACCCCCCTCGCCCCCTTCCCAAGCTTGCACCCCTCTCTCGGCTGCACATCTCTGCTCTGACTTGAGGCTTGAGTTTAGCCCCGCACTGGGAAGATTGATGACTGCACAGCCCCCAGGACTTGACTGTCGTCCTGGCCCCGGTGGTTTCTGCTTCCCTGGCCGGGGCGTCTGGCAGAGGGGAGTGATGCATCCCAGACCTCCCTCTGCGACTCGGTTCCTGGGAGGTGGACCCGATTGCCCGCATCCTCCGTGCAGAGATCCCAGAGCGTGGGATGGACTGACTGCCCCCAGGCTCTGTGTTCCTTGATGAGTGCGGCTTGATAAATATATTGTTATAAACGTCCTGCAGTGAGCAGACGCTCCTTTTGCTCCAGTCCTGTCGATAGTTCTTTGTATGTTAACCCAGGAGAGTTGGGAGCAATTTAAAGAGATCCCAGTGGTGTTCTGCAGAGAGATTCCAGCAGAAGGGACCGGGGCCAGTATGGAGATAGTGGTTGGAAGCGGGCCAGGCAAATGAGAGATGTGTGGTTTGGGTTTTAAACTTGGCTTTGTTATTGAAGTAGGATTTTCTCTGTTCTTAATTATTTTCTTAGAATTTTGACTAGAAAAAAAAATCTTTCAGTAGTAAGTTCACCTCTAACTGTTCAGCAATTCCCCCACTTCTTCCCAATCAGTAATAACATCTGATCTCAAGACTTCTGGGAAATAAAAAAAAATTAACTCCTCTTTATGTAGATGAACTAATGGTATCATTGGTATCTTTGGAAGAATTTTATGGACTTAACAGTCCTAATAAGAATGAACTGAAAGCCTATTAATGGCTCCCATAAAGCATTAACAGATTCATAAAAAGGAACACTACTAAAATATTCATTTAGTCAACAGATGTCTACCCATTGCTTACTTCCTGGCAAGCATTGTTTCACAGGAATGAAGCATTGCCTTCTCGGAATACACATTCTAGTGGAGGGAAATAGTGTATGTAATAGGAAGACGTGAAGTGATAATGTCATAAAGTGCTGTCCAGAAACTTAGAGCCAGCAGTGGTGTGTGCGTTCCTGTCAGTAGCAGTTTAAGGGTGTATTTGTGTGTATCTGTATGTGTGGCAGTTTAAAATATTGAAAGGACTCAAGAAGGTAAAAGTCTAATAGACAAACAGGTGGTAGAGTAAGCCATGGGATATTTGGACCATTGGCATTCCAGGCTAAGAGAAAAGAAAATTCAAAGGTCCTTTATATTCAAGGATCAGCAAAGAAGACAGTGTGTGTAATTGGGGCTTGGAAGCGTTAGGGAAAATATAAGGGTGAACAAGAATGGAACGGAGGCAGAAGGAAATGAACCCTATGTGCTCTTAAAGGAGAAATAAAACACACAGTACTAAATGGTTTACTAAATTATTGTAATGATTAGCAAGGCTTGAAACTCTGGAGGAGATTTTTTTGTAGTGTTTTGATGGGAACAAGTTATAAAAAAACACCATCACTCTGGCTTCTATTCTGAATGCAATGAAGGGTTGAAGTGTTTAGTCTTATAATTATGTGACAGGTGATGATGGCTGAGATCAGAATGGTAACAGTGAAACAGTGAAATGGTTAAGATTCAAGATTGTGAATCCCTATTGATTATACAGTCCTTAGGAATAGATTGAAACAGACCATCGTATATAGAGTATAAAAGGAAAGGGGGAAAGGGAGGGAGAGAGAGAGAGAGAGAGAGAGAGAGAGAGAGAGAGAGAGAGAGAGAGAGAGAGAGAGAGAGGGAGGGAGGGAGGAGGAGGGAGGAAGAGAGGGAGGGGGAGGGACAGGGAGATGGAGAGGGAGAGAGAAGGTGAGAAGGTGGGAGGTTAAGCAACTAAAATGATAACATTTCCATGTAATGAGACTGGGAAGTAGCAGGAGGAAGATGTGATGAAGATTAAGGATATATATCATTTAGGAGTACACCAGTCAGTTGGAAGATCATGTTAATACTGTGAATTGCAGAAACCATCATATAAAGGGCTTTAAAAGCAAAATGATTGGATCAGTCTGTAAAAAATGTGTGGTATCAATAAACAGAAGAGGCTCCTTAAGGATTTCAATTATTATGAGAGGAGGAATAGCCAGCAGAAATGCTGAAAAAAGAGCTGAAATCTGGTTATGTGTCAGAGCTGGAGAATGGAATTCTGGAAGCCAAATGAAGGAAATATTGAATAAGTAGGGGATTGGTTAACTGTAGATGAGTACTGATGGAAATCTCCCCCCTGGAGAGGTGGGTGATGAGAGATTGGAATGCATTTAAGAGAGTAGAAAAATTAAAGACATTCATAGTATTCTCTTTGATGATGTATCCCTTGACCATTTTAATTGAGAAGGATAAGAAATAATTCATGGATGGAACATGAAATTTGATGGATCTATGGCATAAAGAATATTTTAAAGATGAGTAAAACAATAGTATGCCGTTGTGCTAGTGAGAAAGATTTAATAAGTATTGAATTTTTAAAATTGTTTCAAGTTCTTAA
The DNA here is from genome assembly GCF_027595985.1 of Sorex araneus. Lineage (NCBI taxonomy): Eukaryota > Metazoa > Chordata > Mammalia > Eulipotyphla > Soricidae > Sorex > Sorex araneus. The sequence goes on along the minus strand of NC_073303.1, from coordinate 304,321,178 downwards.
AAAAGATGGACAATTTATGTAGAAAAAAGGGAGTAGTGTTTCTTTTTTATATTTGAAAGGAAATGATAGGAGAAATACAACAGAAGAGAAGGAGGAATTAATGTTCACAGTAGTAGGTGGGGGGGTTATAATTCTTCCTTTGGATCACTTTTTCTTTCCTATTATAGTGAATGACAAAAGTTGTGATGAATCAGGCATTTGTAGGGAATGTTATTTTTCTCTTTTGTTTGGACATCTATTTGATGAGAGAATGCTTTGAGATTTTGAGAACTTCTTGCAGTAAAGAATTTTGTGTTTTGTTAAGGTGACAAGAGAAGGCATTTCTACATAGACTTGTACTATGGACAAGTACAAGTACAAGAGACTGGGAAAGAAAGTTGAGATTTGGGGCTGGAGCAATAGCACAGCAGGTAGGGCTTTTGACTTGCATGCAGCTGACCCAGGTTTTTCCAGCATTCCATATTGTCCCCTGAGCATCGCCAGGGATGATTCCTGAGTGCAGAGCCAGGAATAACCCCTGAGCATTGCCAGGTGTGACCCAAAAAGAAAACAAAGTTGAGATTTTAAAAGTTATCTGAAACTGGAGAGATAGTTCAGAGGGTAAGGCGCAAGCAGAAGTGACCCCTGAATGCAGAGATGCAGAGCAAGGAGTAAGCCCAGAGCATAGCTGGGTGTCGCCCCCAAACAAACAAAGCAAAACAAAAAGTTATCAGAAGGAAAATAAGATAATACAAAAACACAGAAATGCTGTTAGTGAGGGTAAAAACTTTTGACTCTTCCTGTGCTGTTGGAGTACACCTGACAAGTTCTTATGAATAGAACCATAATATCAGAGAGACAACTTTTTATAGTACCAGGTGGGATCTAATGGAAAACAAAAAATGTTGCAGGTGATAATCTACTTATGGAGAGGAGCTGTTGGATCTGGGAAGAGATGAAGGCTAGGAAAGGTGTTCAAGTTGCCTTTGAAAAAGTTATAGCAAAGACCAGATTGGAACGATATCCTGAGTGTCAAAAGATGCCACTCAGGATATATATTAGACATACTGGAACACTACTATATTTGTTGAATTGTTTTCTTGATTTCTCATAGAACCCTAAAATGTTGACTGTCTTACATTCTAAAAGATGCTTGTTAATTTCTGATATCCTATATTATACCCTGAGACTTCTTTAGGTCTAATATATTTAACATCCCAGATGTCTAGGTATTGTTAATATTAGCTAAAATTTAGGGCATTTTAAATTGGTTTTTATGAACTATATAGTTTTGCCAGAGTTCTACTAAATAGGTTCTATTATTTTGAGAAATAAAATAAAAGCATGGAGTGCATAAGTAACTTTTCAATGTTATACAGTAGTAACTAGTCAATCTAGGTCTTTCAGCATTTATATATTTAAATTATAATGGTACATTCTTTGTAAATAGAATAATATATTTTAATTATTGTTAAATCAAAGAATGAAAAATGAATTTTAAAGTCAATACTCTGCTCTTAAAGTCATGAGTATAGATGTAAACGCTTTAAAATGGGACTAATTCTGAGGACACATAACTTTGTGAATCCATTATGCCTGTATAGAAAGTTTTAATATTTTATAATTTTCTCATGAAGACTCAGTAGATATATTAAAGAAGTTATAACACAAAAAGTAAATATATATATAAATGATTAAACAGTCTGTTATTATAATGACAATATTTACCATTTTTCAGAAGTCTATTTCTTTTAGTATAGCCATGATTGCTTCATGTGGAATATTAGGGTTGTTAGAGACCCAGAGTTTTGTTCCATTTCTTTCTTTTTTTTTAATTTTATTTTATTAAATCACCGTGTGGAAGATTACAATGCTTTCGGGCTTAGGTCTCAGTTATACAATGCTGAAACAACCATCCCTTCACCAGTGCCCATATACCACCACCACCAAAAAAAAAAAAAACCCACACAGTACACCTCCCATCCCGCCCCCCACCCCCTACCTTGTAACTGATAAGTTTCATTTTACATTCTGTTTACTTTGGTTACATTCAATATTTCAACACAAACCTCACTATTGTTGTTAGGAGTACCCCACTAGATTCAGACCTACTGTGAAGACAAATAAGGTCGCTACGGCGGCCGCGCGGTTTTGAATTTCTGTACTTTAACAAGAAGTCCAGGGAGATTTCTTCCAGATATTAGATAATTGCAGGCTTGAAAACCCAATCTGTGGTCGTCTTAATATGGCGGCCACCGCACCCTTCATCCCCGGAGAGAAAGAGGCGAGAGAGAGAAATACCTTTCCCCTCCTGGGCGGGCACGGGGCCGAGGCTTAGTTCTCAGGCTGGAGACATTCTGCAAGGAGTTGCCCATGCCGAAAGAGGTTTTGCTGGGTCTGGATTCACGCTTGTGCAGCTGCGGAGAGGCCGCACATGTGTGCGGCCCCCGGGATCACATCTCGGCCTGTTCCATTTCTTTTTGTTTTGTTTTTAGAAAGTGTTTTTTTGGGGGGGCGGGGTGGGTGTTACAGAGCACATCCAGTAATGCTCAGAGCTTACTGTTGGGGACACACCCAGCAGTGTTCAGGAGCTACTTCTGGTTCTCCACTCAAAAATAACTCCTAGTGGTGCTCAGGGGACCATATGGGATGCCATGGATCGAATTCAGGTTGACTGCATGTAATACAAATGCCCTACCCGCTATAATATCTCTCAGTCCCTAGTTCCATTTCTCTCTCTAGCTTGATAGCTCTTTTTTTGTTCTCCTCCCCATTCTCTTTTTATTTATTTATATATTTATTTTGAAAGGTGAGATGTTAGCTCAAGATCATTTAATAGCTTCCTCTTGCTCAAAAATCATACTTATAAATTTTTACATGGCACATTCAAAGAAATAAATGACATAGCAACATGGAAGAATGAGTTTTACTAAGTAAAAATCTAAACAATTTTTCTCTACATGCAAACATGCATATGCATAAATATAAGCATATACATAAGTATACATATGTGTACACATATATTGTAAAAGCAATGTGATATATCTTTGTGTAAAATCATATTTGTTATAAAAATCACTTAAATATCTGTCCTATTGTGTTTAACTTTGAGGGAATAGATCATTTTTCTCTTTAAGCTGAGTTCATATAGTTCTATGATGCACGTGTCTTTTTTTTTTTTTTGCTTTTGTTTTATTTTTGGGCCACACATTGTGATGTTCAGGACTCACTTTGGCTCAGTGCTCAGCGATCACTCCTGGCAGTTCTGGGTGACCGTATGTAGTGCTGGATATGGAAGCTAGGATTTGGTTACTTGCAAGGCAAGCATTTTATCCATTGTACTGTCTCTGGTTGATGAGTCTCAATGAAATCCTTTGACTTCTGTCATATGACAGTATGTTTCATATTTTCTTTAGGAAAATTTGATTCATCATACAATTTATTTGTCAGTTAAATGCAAACAGTTTGCCTGGAATCAGGGTTGTCTGTTTTGCACTGTTGACATGCTGTGGCATATCAGAAAAAATTGCAACTTAATTGTTTTGACATTTTGATCTGAGCAGTTCAGATAAAAAAGGTAATTTGCCATACATAGAAACCTAGATTTTTGAGGTCAGCATGCTTATTTCCTAGCTGAACTACTTGTTTATAAATGCAATTTTAATTTTTAAAAAGTGAAATCAGCCATAATAAGAACTTAAGCTATCATTATTAATAATCAAAATATTATCTGAAAGGAATATATTATGTTTTGGTTTTAGGTGCAAAATATTATTTGAAATGGCTATATTACATATTTTAAATGTGTAGTCATAAAAAACTAGATCTATGAATAATTTAAAACAGATAACGAAAATTCTATACTTCGTGTTTGACTTATTTTCATTGCATATATTATCACATGTGAATGCTTTCAATGTTACAGATGGCTTTTTGCTTTATTTTTTCCTCATAAATTTGACATGTAAAGTTATTCATGAACTTCTTCAATTTTAGGACTTTATTGTATTGATCCAGCATTATCATTTCTGAATTTATAGCTCCACATTAGCTGTGCTCTCTTATTCCTGTGAACTGAGTTCAATTATCATTGATGATAAAATAATGCACTCTTAAAATGTAAATGAAATGTTCTTATCATAATATACTTAGATAAATTGGAGGGAAAAACACAAAGTAGAAACATTTAAATCATATTATTTCTGTGAATAGTTATTTTTAAATTCTAAATGTAACACACTACTCAGTAATTTGACAACTTCTTGGGGCATTTCCTGATTCTAAGAAGGACTTATACCATAGTCAGCTCCCATATGGGAACTATTTAAGTTTTTTTGAACCAAACCTGGAACGCAAAATCACTGATATGCTTCAGAACTCTCAACCTGTGCTCAAACCAAAGAAATCACCGTCAAGAGCACTGTTTAACACTTTCTTGAACTTCGGGTTTTAGATGTCTGCTTGAAAGTTTTAATTATGTTTAGGTGATAAAAGCATCCCTTATCCAACATTCTCAAGTGATGTGAATCGAAACAACTTAAGAATTCTTATATCCGTAAAACCTTTCTCTAAGTGTACTTTTTTACAATATACTTAAAAAACTTTAACAATCCAAACTAGATATTTTTAAACAAAATGATTGCTAATTATGCAGGAAGCAAGCACTCATGTATATATATTTGTGAAAGATGCCTTAAGGCTTTTTTCGGCTTCTTAGGAGAGGAGATTGTGTGAGTTAAAATTCTCAGGAAGTCTCTGTTTATAGGAGATGCATGGTTTTGAGGATAAGCTTTTTTCTAGTAAGTCAGAATGAAAAGAGGGTTAGAATGCTAGCAGCTATCCCTCTTGTGTGAAATCTCCTGAGGATAGCCTAGTTATCAAGGGAATAGTGGCTTCTTCAGATAGTCCAGCTTAGATCATTTGAAACTCACCACCTTGGGTTGAAAAATACAATGAATACTTGCTCTTCAAAGTCAGGGTACTCTGAGATTTTGGACTCCAAAACAAAGATAAATGCAGTCATCTTCCTGGACTGCCAATTTTACTGAATAAAAAAACTGTTTGGAAGGCAATACAGAACAAATTATTTCAGTTCTGCTTTGGCGCAGGAGTTGAGGTTTGGGATGGAAACATCTGAAATTTGGTGGTGGGAAGGTATAATGGTGATGGGATTGGTGTTCGAATATTAAATATAATCCAATATTGTGAACTACTTTGCAAAAATAAAATACAATTAAAAATGTAGGAAGTAATTAAGAAATTGAATTGGTAAATGTTTTAAAAGAACGGATTTGTGGATATGGTTTAACACCTAATAGTCTTACGGTTTGGGTTCAATCCTGGGACTGCAAAAGACACAAACAAAAATGTTTAAAAGGTGAAATCAGTATCATACTTGGACTTGATGCTGAGGTTCTAAGGTCTGCATCTAGATCACTTGCTTCTTCTTAGTTTATTTAAGCCAGTATTATGTGAAGATAATTACTTTATAAATAGGGTTCCAGATATCCTTCTTGATAGTTATTCTGACAAGTATTTATAGGCAATCAAAGAGTTATAGTTTTATATCTTGACATATGGATAGTTTTTCTTGGGGAAGGGGCCCAAAGTAGTGCACAAAGCACACTAAAGTTAGTCCAGATGGTTCAGTGTGGAGGGATTCATGCTGCACAGTGATTGAAGTTCTGGGGACCTCCAACCCAGTGGTGTTTGGGGAGTTCCATCTCGATGGTGATGGGGAGTATCCAAGGCCATATCCAGTGATCCTTGGGGGTCTTCAGGGTTACACTTGGCGTGCTGGGGGGGTCCCTATATGGTACTGGGACTCAAACCAGGGTCATGTACAAGCAGCCCTAATGCCTTGCTATCTGCCCAGCCTAAAGGAATAGCTGTAAAGTACTATTCAAGTAGTTGACATATATCATGACATATATCATTACTTTAGTAGCTTGTAAGATAGTGTACTTTATTTTTAAAATGTGATTCTAAATATATAAGAAATATTTTTGTGCAATATAGCTTTAAAAGAAATACATTAAAATCTTGAAGTTTAGAAGATGCTATTGAAGGTTTGAATTGTGATCCAAGGAATTGCCGTTCCATTAGCTCTTTACCTTTCTTTTAAGGTTTTTCAATAAAATAAAGAATTTTTGCTTTTTCACAGTTTTTATTATTATTTGAATGTTTCTCTTGTTACCCAATTGTTCCCTAAATATTGTTATTGTAATAATATTTAAACATGAGGTCAAGATCACTGTCATCTTCATTATGTTCTTTTTCAATTTTCCAAGATTAAAGCAGGAAATCTGTTTTGTTTTGTTTTTTTTCTTTTCATTTTCTTCACTGATTTTAAGAAGTGAGTATGTGGGAAGGTCAAGGCACAAAGTTAGCCATATCCATCTACTCAAATTTGATTTATCGATTTATTGATTTATTCTGTTCCAACCAGTTGAAAAAATGTTTCAAAATTATTATTTTTTCTCAGAGCAAAATAAGTTAAGGGTTATAAAATAACATGAATTTGAGTTGATAAAATTTTGATATTGTGTATGTACAGAGAGTAAGCTTAGTTTTTACTTTTCATAGGTATGTTTCTTCTGTGTCTGACCTCGTTATTGCTAATTTGGAGACTGTGATATTGGTGAGACTCAAGTGATTGCTCATAGTCTTTTTTTTTCTGAAGGGAAAAGTTGCTCTTGACATCACTGTTGTGTAGAATACATCAATAAAAGAAGAAACTGTTCTCATATTTGTTTACTATCAAGTACAAAATATCTAATTTGTGAGTTTTCATATCATTGTGACCACAGATTCAATTTTAAAACAAGCGTAAAACTGCATAATGGAAGCTTGGTGTGTTTATATTATTAACTAGATTTCCTTAGAATGTATCCAATTTGAACTCCTCTAAACATTTCTGTGATTAAAAAAAAATAACCATCACAATGTGTTCAGGACAAAGTGGTTACAAGAACCTGTAAATTAATGGTTGATAAAAATGTATTTGCCATTATGCTAGTCTATCTTTCTGATTTTAGAGAATTGCTCTGTATCTCATTTCTTCTTTTTACTTCACATATTTCTTGAGGGTAGTGAAAAATAAATCTTTGCCCATTTATGCAGCACAACTTCTGTATAAATTGCTGTATCTTCACTTTACTATAAAAACAAAAAATAGCACCAAAACCCATAAATTTCACTTATTAATGCAGTGCTAAGGATAGTGAGAGGATTAAGGCAAGGTTTTGGCTGTATATTGCTTAAATCAATTGGCTGTGTTGACAAGAAAAAGGAATTAGATAGGTTCTCTCCCTCCCTTCTCTCCTTCTCTCTCTTTCTTTCTCTCTTTCTCTCTCTTTCTCTCTTTCTCTTCCTCTCTTTCTTTCCTTCTTTCTCTTCCTCTCTTCCTTTCCTTCTTTCTCTTCCTCTCTTCCTTTCCTTCTTTCTCTTTTTCTTTCTTTCTTTCTTTCTTTCTTTCTTTCTTTCTTTCTTTCTTTCTTTCTTTCTTTCTTTCTTTCTTTCTTTTTTTCTTTCTTTCTTTCTTTCTTTCTTGCTTTCTTTCTTTCTTTCTCTTTCTTTCTTTCTTTCTTTCTTTCTTTCTTTCTTTCTTTCTTTCTTTCTTTCTTTCTTTCTTTCTTTCTTTCTTTCTTTCTTTCTTTCTTTCTTTCTTTCTTTCTTTCTTTCTTGCTTTCTTTCTTGCTTTCTTTCCTTCTTGCTTGCTTTCTTGCTTTTTCCCTCCCTCCCTCCCTCCCTCCCTCCCTCCCTCCCTCCCTCCCTCCCTCCCTCCCTCCCTCCCTCCCTCCCTTCCTTCCTTCCTTCCTTCCTTCCTTCCTTCCTTCCTTCCTTCCTTCCTTCCTTCCTTCCTTCCTTCCTTCCTTCCTTCCTTCCTTCTTTCTGTCACACCTAGTGGTGCTCAGAGCTTATTCTTGCCTCTGTACTCACAGATCACTTTTGCTGTGTTCAGAGGACCATTTAAGTGCCAGGGTTCAAACCCAGGTCAGCTACATGCAATACAATGACCCGACCTGTTGTATTATTTCTCCAGCTGCTAGAAAATGAGGATTTCTTCTACCTGAAACCCCAAAGTAGCCAATGGCTTCAGATTTTTCCACTTGCATGCCTATGAGAGAGAGAGAGAGAGAGAGAGAGAGAGAGAGAGAGAGAGAGAGAGAGGCAGAGACAGAGACAGAGAGGCAGACAGATAGACAAACAGACAGACACAGACACAGAGGAGAGGTGGACTGATGGGTGGAAAAGTGGATCATAAATAAATAAGGGTGAATGTGGGCTGGAGACATAGTTCCCTTGTGTGCAGAAGAACAGGGTTCTATCCTGGCACCTCTGACACCACAGAAATGATCCCCGAGAGCAGAGCAAGTCATAACCCCTGCCAGGTGTGGCTCACCCTGTCCTCCCCACCACCCCCCCCACACACAAAAAAAAAGAAAGGAAAAGAAAAATTAAGATAAATCATAGGATCATACAAGCAACCTCTAGTTTAGATCCCTAAAACTCTTGCAGTATGTTGATAATAATTTTGTGAATAAAGAAGCAGGAAACTTGAATTTAAGATATGTTCAAGAGTTGAATTAAGCCAGTGGGACTGAAAGGAATGTGTGAGGTTAAAGCAGAATTGGTGTTATAATTCATTGTAAATGCAATTGGATCATACATAGGTCTCTGTAATGCCATTGCCTGGGCTAATGCAGCAACAAGTTGCACTGCACAGAAGGGATTCTTGGGAAGAGTGGGAAAACACATTAAATCATCTTGGACATAATTTTTCTCCTGTAATACATTTTTCCATATGTTTACAAAAGTGAACTTTGGTATTTAGTGAAATATATATTACATATATTATATATATTACATATATATGTATATATATAGCCACATAATGTGGATAGATCTTGGAAATCAGAGGATTTCATGATAGTAATAGATTGTTGGAGACCATTTGAGACTAAAGTTCAGGTTGTTGAGGTCAGTAAATATTCAGTATTACTCTTTGTAAAGAGAAACCGAAAAAAACACTGATTTGTCCTTCACAGGCTTATGTTGCAGTTGAAGGAGTGAGAAAATAAAACAATAACTAAAAAGGATAAAGAGGGTAAAAATAAGAGTGTGATTCTGTGTTTTTAATAATTCATAAAATGTAATGGGTAATTGAACACTTGAGTATGAAGACAATTGGTAAATTTAAAAATCGAAGTATTATATACTTAGGCATTTTCAATAATAGTTTTATGTATTCTTCATGGGAAGGTATATCATATTATTTATGAAAATGTATAGCTAATTATATATATGCATACCCATATATATAAATAAAATGACAAAATTAGCACAAGTGTCAGAATAGAAGGATAAACATTGTTTTAATCTTTGATTATCTGTTGTATTCTGTACAGAACTTGTTATATTCTTGGAAGTATAAGTTACTTTAAAGAGATTATCTGACTAGACCTTTTCATTTATAAAGAAGTATTAAATGATTATAATTCAGACTCATGCAAGTCTGGCTCAAATGAGACCATTCTAAGACTACCAATTGGTGTTCTGCTATTTCAAATATACACATTGACACCCTTTTATTTTTTTAATGGAACTTTGCTAAAAGTAATGAAGCTTTTTTAAAAAATCAAATGTGCAATCACATATTCATTATTTTTATTCTTTGTATCACATTTTTTCTCTTGGAGACACTGAGCCAATTAGAATCACTTTCGAATTTAGATACTTTTTTAAAGCATTTTTATGTTTCTTTTGACTGCAAAGGTCTTGAGAGGTATAAGCTGCCTTCTTCCAAGGCGGAGGGAAGTCTGAGGGAGTGGGATAAAGAGTGGGGAAAGGTTGGGGTGATGGGCTGGAGGCAAAAGCTTCTCAAGAGGAGTTGATCTCAGAGTCTTAAGAAATTTACCACTACTCTTTGACAAAACAAAAATAAGGATCGTGCAGTAAGTTCTACAACTCTTTCATTCTGTAATGGTGGCCTGTGCTGTTCTGTGTAGCACTGACCAGCACTTACTGATTATATAGCAATCCTCTTTTCTCCTTTTTAACTTTGGTTTCATGATTATCAGGCGGAGGAGGCACTTGTCCAGAATTTGTAATGTGGTTTAAAAAAAAAAGGGCCCAGGTGAAAACTGAAAGAGTAAGTGAAAAATGGAAGAATAAGTGATTTGAGGAATTAGCTGCCTGGAAAAAACCAAAATGCTAATGCTTTGTGTTTTTAAACAGAGACACGTTGTTTGAGGATAGTGAGGACGTAGGGGGAGTGAGGAGATTTCTTTAGCTGGCTTTTTCAGGATTTGCGTTAAATAAAACTTGTGTGGGAAGAACAAGACTGGACAATGATGTGGACAAAGAATTACTTGGAATTTCAGTGTTTGCACTGGATGTAATCTTAGTCCAGTTACAGAATTAGCACAGTTATAGTTACAGAATAGTTTTACCCTCAGAATGGGAATTGAAAATGCTTATTTTTAAGGACTGTGCGGTAGTACAGTGGGTAGTGCATTTGTCTTGCACTCGACCAACCCAGGTTCAATTCTTCCATCCCTCTCGGAGAGCCCGGCAATCTACCGAGAGTATCCCACTGGCACAGCAGAGCCTGGCAAGCTACCCGTGGTATATTCGATATGCCAAAAACAGTAACAACAAATCTCACAATGGAGACATTACTGGTGCCCACGCTGGCAAATGGATGAACAATGGGAAGACTGTGCTACAGTGCTGTTTTTAAGAAATGTTGGGTTCATTCTGTGAAGTGTGCCACTATAAGCTTCAAAGATAATTTCTTCAGTTGGACACAGTTTATTTCTAAATGGGATTCAACTGAATTCTTGCAAATTGGTATCAGAGCTCCCAATGACAGCAGTCTTGCCATTTGTCCATATTTTCAAGCCCCCTGCATACTATATATTTCACATGCTCCGTAATTGTGAAGTAATTTGAAAAAGTTTTTTGAAAATTGCCTAAATATGTTAACGGGATCCTGCCAACATAGTATTACCAAGATTAAAATTGAAACCTGCTTTAAGAGGAAAATAAATGCAGGCTGCGACAGCAAAATGAAAACACAAACTGCAGAACAGCCCTTGCCCTCCTGAATAATCCTAGCAAATAAGAGGATATGCTAGACTACATTGAGACCTGGCGCGGAATCAAAACCCACTAGGAACTTGGGTTGTTTTTCTTATTTATGGCCTTTAAGCCTAGTTGTTTTCCTTCTGACTTAAGGAGAGAGAAAATTCAAAGATTAATTTGATTTGGTTAGTTTTTGGGTTTGTATATTAAAACGGTGTGGGGAAAAATGGAACCATCAGCATTTTTCTTCTATGAATAAGTTATCACACAAAGATCCAAGTGAATAAAACTATGTATTTAAGACTTGTGAGGCGTGTTTACTTGTATGATTCCTTTTCCTTCCTTTACTGCTTTCTTCCTGCTATGCTCTGAGCTTACTCCTTTCTCCAAGTTTAAGGATTGTTCTTGCTAGGGTGAATCACATGCTGTATTGAGAATTAAACCCTGCTTGGCTGCATCCAAGGCAAGCACTTTACCTGTTTTAATGAGTAAAACAAATTAAAAACAAAATAAAATCAACTACAAAGTAAAATTAGAGTAGTATATTTATTTCACAATTTTATTTTTCATTTTGGGTCACACCTGGCGATATTCAGGGGTTACTTCTGGTTCTACACACAGAAATTATTTCTGGCAGTGCCTGGGGGACTATTTGGGATGCTGGAGATGGAACCTGGGTCATCTGTGTGCAATCAAATGCCCTACCTGCTCGATGATTGCTCCTGTCCCTGCATTAATTTTCATCTTGACTAAGTTAGTAACTTTTAAAAAAAAAAAAGTATTTTTTTTCTCCCTAGGGACTGAGAGGTTGCTGACCTCACCCCGCACAGACAGAGAGACAAAGACAAGTACAGTTAAGAAACAAGAGACATTTATTGGGATGTGCTCAGATTGGATGTGCCTGACCTGCAGTGTGGCTGGTGCAGAGCCTTGCCGAGAGAGAGTTAGAGGCATTTTTAAGTTGTTTTAGGCAGGAAGAGAATGAAGACCAGTGAGTGGGACTGATGTCCTTGGCTGGTCATTCGGTCATCAGTAGGGGGAAATGTCAGGAAGAATGGAATGCAGCCTGTTGGCCAGTAGGCACCAGAGGGGCCATTAGGCCAATAAATCCTGTCTTTCCCTCCGGGCTGGGTGGGGAGAGGGGCAGGGTGATCTTTTATTCTGGTCATTATCTCATCATCTGGCCACCATTTGGTCCCTGAGCAAAACTTACAGTGATCAAAATAATAGTCATTGCAGAACATCCATGCAATGTATGAGGAAGTAGGGAAAAATGTCCTGTAATATACTAATCAGAGATACATAGTTAAAATGTTTTTCTAATTAAAAAATCTTTCCTTAAATATTTTAGATGATGCCAGAAAATTTAGTAATCTGTTTTCTAGCATATATATATTATTGAATTATCATGAGATACAGTTACAAAGCTTTCATGTTTGAGTTTCAGTCCTACAAGGACTGATCAAACACCCATCCCTTCACCAGTGCACATTTTCCACCACCAGTGTCCCCCATGTCCCACCTCCCAACCCTCCCCCTGCATCTATGGCAGCCAATTTTCCCCATACTCTCTACTTTTGGGCATTATGGTTTGTAATACAGATACTGAGAGGCTATCATGTTTGGTCCTTTATCTACTTTCAGCACACATCTCCCATCCTTAGCTATCCCTCCGACCATCATTGACTTACTGATCCCTTATCTTGCCCAGCTTGCCTTCTCCCCCAGCTCATAAGGCAGGCTTCTAACTGTGGAACAATCTTCCTGGTCCTTGTTTTTACTGTTCTTGGGTATTAGTCTCCTATTATGATATTTAATATCTCACAGATGAGTGCAGTTATTCTATGTCTGTCCCTCTCTTCCTGACTCATTTCACTTAGCATGATACTCTCCATGACCATCCACTTATAAGCAAATTTCATGACTTCACCTCTTCTGACAGCTACATAGTATTACATTGTGTAGTTGTAGCAAAGTTTCTTTAACCAGTCATCTGTTCTTGGGCACTCAGCTTCTTTCCAGATTCTGGCTATTTGTGAACAGTGCTGCAATGAACATACAGGTGCAGATATTATTTCTACTATTTTTCTTTTTTTTTTTTTTGCACCCTTGGGATATATTCCCAGAAGTAGTATTGCTGGGTCATATGGAAGTCTAGCATAATATTAAATATTGTATTTCTATAAGTGAAATTATGGATGGAATTAAGATACAACATCTAGTTTGCTCATGATAAATTTCTATGTTTTAGTCTATATACTTGTTTGATAACTATTGCATCTTTAAATTAATGTATGCTTATTTGCTTGAGGATTTCCTTTTCAACTTAGTTTTTTAATACTAGTTAAGCTAAATTGGATATTCCTTTTCTCTTTCCTTTCCTCTTTCTAGCCCATCAGTTACTAGTGCTTGGCTTTATTCCTTCCCTATACATTGGAATCAGAGAACTCTTTGTTCTTCACTGTTGACATCACAACTTCAACTTCCTTGTGATGGCTGTATTGAGATTATATAAATGTATGCTACACTGCCTTTGCTACATTATATGCTACACTGCCTTTGTGTATATAAATCACTGGATCACTGGATCACTGTCATCCCATTGCTCATTGATTTGCTTGAGCTGGCACCAGTAATGTCTCCATTGTGAGACTTGTTACTGTTTTTGGCATATCGAATATGCCACTGGTAGCTTGCCAGGCTCGCCAAGAGGGCGGAGGAATCGAACCCCGGTCAGCCATGTGCAAGGCAAATGCCCTACCCGTTGCACTATCACTCCAGCCTATATATATATATATGTATATATATATCTCTCCAGCCTGTATATATATTCTAATACTTTTATTTGCATATATGCATGTATATGTATGTATATGTACATGTGTATGTACATGTGTATATACATGTATATATGTATATGTATATATGGAGATTCTCAGGAATATATAGATATAGCCAATATATGTATATGTGTATATATAGAGAGAGAATGGGGAGGAGAGAGAGAAAGAGAGAAGAGAAAGAAGCTATGGAGAGATGTTAGTAGACTATACAGAACTAAATGTTATTCATTCACGCTATAAATTTTTTAAAGCATCTAATATTTGCCTTAGTTGTGTACAAAATGAAGGGTTTTACACTGATAGCAATACTGATGGCTGCATGAATTGAATTTTGATTTTCTTGATAATATGGTTTATTTTTTGTTGATCTCAATAGTACAAGTTTGTTAGTATTTAAACATTGTGTTTGCTATCCCAATCATATCTGAATTTAATAATTTTGTTCTTTTCAATTAAATTTGATTTTGTAGAAAGAAATGAATTGTATTGTAGCCAAGATTAAGATGCTAATAATTTAGAACACTTATATAGATTTTTCCCAGTTTAAAATACTTTTATTTACATTAGAAAAAACTTTTATATTGGAAAATATATTTTAAAATGCTCACATTGTTCATGAGTAGATTGCTATTTTAAATTCTGAATGTTTCTTTAAGAAATTTTCTTCAATTTTCTTTCCCTCCCTTTTTTATGGTAATTTATTTTTTGAAATAATATTTAATGTTGGAATTATTTCTGGAAATAGCCACACAATATAATGATGAACCAAGATCTACATTTTTATTTATGATGTTTTTTAATAACATAAGGCTTTCTCTTCACTATTTCAATTTATACTTTAAGAACTAAGATTATATGTACAAGTACATATGTGAGTTTATATTTCTCTGATATCTGTATAATGATACTCTAAGATACGTATCTTATCTGTCATTATATATTATGAATTTCTAATCTCATTAAAGTATAAATTGAGATGGAATAATGAATTGTATTTTATAGTTCTATTTGGAATTAGGAATATAACAAGATATGTATTTCTTTGCAGGTATTATGTAAATCTTTGCAGGATTTTAATGAATCCTATTTTTTACATTATCTTTCATTAAATATGAAATTTTTGTTTTTTGTGTGAGACATGAGAGAAGTACTAATTTATAAATAAAAGAATCCTGTTTTTTGTCTTAAATAATTCTTCATTAAATTTTATTATTAAGTGTTGTTACTTCTTTCCATAAATGAATGGTTAGTATTGTGACATTAATCCTTGGTTGCACAAAATTTCTGCAGAACTCAATGCACAGTTTTGATGAGTGAATGAAATGATGCAAACACTTGTCTTTTGTCTTTCTTTTTAGTTTAGTAGAATATTTTCCTCTTCCCCTCGTCGTTGTTGATGTTGCTATGCTCAGAGTTAGTTGTGCACACACCTGGATGTAGGTTCAGCACAGACTTTTAGCTCTGTAGCTAGCAGGAGGTTGTCCATAAATAAGATTGCACACTGGACCTCAACACTCACTAAGACACGCACTGCTTTCGTTTCAGTGTTTCCATAGAAACTTTCTAGGAGGAGCAATCTGAGCTGAGGCACACAAGTTGTAGTTGGTTCACAGATGGCGAGAGCTGTGAGGACCTGTGCCCAGTGCATATAAGAGACTGAAGAGCACGTGGGACCCCCGCACTATTGCTCTGAGGCCCTAGTTCTCCACATGGATGTTAAAGCATGATATATGATCGTCTTATTTTCACAAATAAACAGAAGTAGGAAGTAGACTTTTCTCATTGGTTTTAAACTTAGTTTAATAATCGGCAAATGCTTTAAATTGTAACTTTTATTGAAGGTATGTTGGATTTTTTTAAAAGATTTTTTTTTTAAGACCCAAGAGAGACTTCAGTGTACTGGATTTGCTTGTAAGATCCTGGAGATTTGATCCCCAGTACTGCATGGGTCCCTGTGTACCTCCGAACACTGAGCCGGGAATCGTCTCTGAGCTCAGTGTGGCCCAAGAGCAAATTATATCACTGTATCACTGAATCACTGTCATCCTGTTGTTCATCGATTTACCCAAGCAGGTGCCAGTAACATCTCCATTCGCCCCAGCCCTGAGATCTTTTCAGCCTCTTCTTACTTGTCTTTCCTAATGATTGGAGGCTCTTTCGGGGTCACGGGAATGAGACTGTTGTTGTTACTGTTTTTGGCATATCGAATATGCCACGGGGAGCTTGCCAGGCTCTGCCATAAGCAACTTATATACATAAAAGTAAATAATATGCTTTAGGAAGGGCTATGAAAGCCACTAGGAAACTTTTAAATGAATGGAAGGACAGTCTGTACTATACTACTTAATCCTAAATATAAAATGACTGATGGCCTGAAACATAGATGTAGAAGAGAAATGATAAACACCAACAAGTCTCAAATAGCTGTCATTGTTGATAGAAAATATTTAAAGGTGCAGATTTAAACTAGAAGTTGAAATCCCTAACAACTTTCTTCTGACACAAAAGTTTTAACATACAATGAAGTTAGCTAAAATAAGACTAGGTAATACTATAGTGTTAGAAAAGTGATTCTCCAAAGTTAAAGTTGTATTTATTTCGTTTAAATCAACTGTTAGACTTCTACCATGGGAGTGTTAGACTCTAGTCTATAAAAATGGTCATTCAGTGAGTAATCCCACTTGCTTTATCATTTATTTGGTCAGTGCTCTGTCATGTTATTCCAAAAGCTATTTGTGAACAGTCTATATATCCCTGGACTTTAATTATCCATGGGAATCTGCAGAATTTAAAAGTTAAAGTAATTGCTCAGCCTCTGACAATTAATGCATAGTGAATCACCTTCTCTTTGAGATGCTATATAAAACACACTATTGTATAGAAGAGAAGTTAGGTAAATATAGTTTTGTTACTGGGTGTGCAGGGAAGGATTTGCAGATTTTACAAGGAAAATCTGCATTATCGTGCATTATCTCCTGTGGGGAAGAAGCAGCAGGATTGCTCCCAGTTACCACTGTCTCTGTTCTGTACTTTTGTCCTACTATGCAAATAAAAACCTTCATCTTGCTGAAAACAGTAACAGTGTTGGAACAGAGAGAAGAGTATAAAAGAATAATGGAAAATATCAACTACAAGAAAAGGGCAAGTTAAAGGGTGGTTAGAGAAACTGAGGATTTTGCACAGCTTTTAAGACATATCTAGCAAGTTGAAATGGTTGAGGGCCATCAGGTTGGAAAATTTCTGAGTTGTAGGCACATCTGATGTTCTTTTATGAGATTCCTAAAACCTTAAGTTTAATGCCATCCTGTAATGATAATCTTCTTTGAATTTTTCTTTTTGTAGTTTTATAAAGTTATTTTGAAGTGCCTGTTTTAAAAATAAAAGTGACTGAAAAGTAGTGTAAAGTAATGTAAAGGGCAAAGCCATCCAAGGAATATACTTAGATGTAACCATTAGAAGCTAAAAGGAATATTTGTAAGAAGGAAGCTGGTGTTGGTATTAGCAAGAAAAATAATGAGTTCCAGAAAACCTCATATTTTTCAGCTATATTATTCTCAGTTTCAACTTCTTTACTTTGTTTAGATTTTTATTGCTTGGAGTTTGCAGAATATTTCCCCCAATTAATATTCAAATTCTTTAAGAGTATTTTTATATTTAAAGAAATAATGTTTACAAAACTATGGTTCTCTTTAGTATTCTAAACTATGTATGAAACCATTCTTCTGACTTAAGGTTAAACAAAAAAATGGTTTATCATACCAAAACTTTACAAGTTAAACTCTCTAAAGAGCATTCTAAAGTTGTTACATTCATTTTATCTATAATTTTATCCTCTTTTATCACTATAGCTTCTGGCATTATTTTAGCTGTGGAGGACAATCATTTACATTGTCATAAGTAGGATAGTTTATTTCTCCCTTATATGGCAATGGAAGCTTAGGTTATAAGATATAAAAAATATTTTTAATGAGTTAAATTTTTGTAATTATGTTTTTATCTTATGGAATTTATCTGACATAGCAACTCAGAATCTTTTTACATAGCTTTAGGCTTTTTTTATGCATTAGATGCACAAAATGTTTGATTTTGACAAAATTCCAGGTTAATAAAGTTAGATTAATATATTTTATTGTGTTAAATATTTGTCATTTTAAGATAAATAGCACTTCAAAATATGTTGTGATTTACTATATTTGGGTGAAAATTTAATGAAATATCAAAATGTTTGACAATATTATTGAATTAGAGTAGACTGATGCAGCATTTCAATATGCTATCATGATAATTCATTTTTATTCCTAAACATTTCACACTTTTTATTTTGCAAATGGTTTCTAAGTAAAGGCCTAAGAAATATTGGTATCTTCTTCTAGAAACAATGCTTTAATAATTAGAAGTATTTGAATTTTATTATATTTTAAAATCCATTTTAATACTCATTATTATGCATAATAAAATGTCTTCAATTATTCTTGTGTTACAGATAATAGGTTTATATGTTTGATTCTCTTTGTGTTTTAGCTGTTTCAGTTACTGATGCTGAAAAACATTGATGCAACTGAACTAAAAATATTTTATATTTATTGATAAAATTAGTGAATGAAGGAACTGTATGTTATTCACCTTAGTATTCTTAAAATCTACACATATGTCTGTATTCTACTGACTACATATTTGCTGAAAGAATTTTAACATCAGTTTTCATAAAGTCTCATTAGTCACTTTTTAATCATGCCAAGATACCAACTCTTGTTATATAATCCACTGAAAGTTTAAATGAGTTAACTGTATCCAAATACAGTTGTTAATTAAGTTTGAATTAGTATGTGTATTTTGCTATGAGCTATAATTACTTTTATAAAAAACAAGATATCTAAACTACAATATATTTTTTCTTCTAATGATTTTGTAATGTAATGTCAATTTTCTGAGCATAGTTTTGTGTTTTCTGTTAATTAATTTGTAGTTTTCTTTTTCATTGTATTTTTATGTACTGGTGCTTAAATATATATATATATCATCTTTTGCCATTTGTGTTTTTCTTTGAGTTTTTGCCTTTTATTAATAACTCAGTTACATAATCTTAGGTGAATGTGTCCCTCTGTTTATATATGCCTGCATTTGTGTGTGTCTATATGTGTATCTGTAGAGCTAGAACTGTAATGAAAAAAAAGTAATAATATTTACAATAGCTTAAGTAGAAACTTGGGTTTTTTTAATATAAATCAAGGGAGGGTAGCCTACACTGTCACAGTGGTTAATTTCACAAGGTTACTAGTCCAAAGTGCATCATATCTTATTGTTCTCCTAAAACATTGTATTTGTCAGAGTAATTAAAACTGGGGTACCATCCTAGCTAGTTTCTAGTTTGAATAAAGGAGGAAAGACTAAAAGGCAAGTAATTTCTTTTTGGGCAAGTGGTCCAAAATGTTCCCATTCCATTGGTGAGAAACCTTGTTACATGACTATAATACAATATTTATTTACATGACTATAATTTCTCAGGGAATCTGAGAAACATAATTTTAATATGAGTCTAACCAGTAATCTCTATACCTGTGGCCTTTG
Organism: Sorex araneus; assembly: GCF_027595985.1. Lineage (NCBI taxonomy): Eukaryota > Metazoa > Chordata > Mammalia > Eulipotyphla > Soricidae > Sorex > Sorex araneus. The sequence goes on along the minus strand of NC_073303.1, from coordinate 304,301,700 downwards.
GGAAAAATGAATTTGTGACCACTGGTACTAGTTGCCATGATGGTTTTTAAACGTGTCATATAGACTGATAGTTTTTTTTCATGCCTGCTATAAGACAGTTAGAAAATGGTTTAAGGTTCTAAGGTAAGAGTACTACTATTTTTTCAGCTATATAGTTTTGTATCTTATCAAGCATAATTAGTTGGACTCTTAATTAAAAAACTTGAATCTTAGAAAATAATGGTTGTAATTAAGGCCCAAATTACCATATGTAATAGTTTTCTTTTCAGTACCATCCTTAACACAATTTGTGTTTAGGAGATTTTATTAAGGTACATTGGACTTAATAAAAAAACATTTGTGGATATATCACTGTTTAATATTCATACTTTCATATGTTAAACTTACTGCTATGATGTTCTTCATTTTATATCACAGCACTTTGATTAAGTCAAAATTCCCCTTGGCTCTTAGTATACTTTACACTGTCTGTACCATCTTATATAATAAGTGTAGGCACTATTAACACATATATATATATGTATATATATATGTGTATATATATACATATATATATATTTTGCTTTTTGGGTCACACCTGGCGATGCACAGGGGTTACTCCTGGTTCTGCACTTAGGAATTACTCCATTACTCCTGGCGGTGCTCAGGGGACCATATGGGATGCTGGGAATTGAACCTGGGTTGACCTCCTGGAAGGCAAACCCTCTAACCGATGTGTTATCTCTCCATCCCCTAAAGCATATTTTTATCATTTATAATCTTTGTTGAATTTTTTGGGGAGTCATCACACTTGGTAGTATTCAGGGGTTATTCCTGGATCTGCACTCAGGAATTACTCCTGGCAATGCTCAAGGGACCATAGCAAACCCAGGTTGGTTGGCAATAACAAATTGTAATAAAGTTTAGAAATATCCTGAATAACCAGTGATGAGGACCAAGATGAACAATGAAACATATATAAAAGAAAATACTGTCTAGACATGTAAAATATTGATATTTAAAATTCTGATACAAAAACCTGTTATATCCAAATATAGAATAATAGGACAGAAAAATGTGTGAGACTCCTTTGTATTGAAATAATATTTTTGTTTGTAAACACATGAAATATCCACATAATTACAGATATATGCTGGTGAACTAAATGATTTTCATTTAAGCCAGAGAGATAATACAGGAGTTAAGGCGCTTGCCTTGTATGCAGCTAACCCTGGCACTGCATATGGTCCCCTGAACATCTCCAAGAGTAATACCTGATCACAAAGCCCAGAATGAGAGTATTAGTCTAGAAAAGTTCAATATAATTGACTAGTCTAATTCTCTATGATGTAAAAGTTCTCTGCAGTATTCTCACTAACTGGTTATCTGTGTCTGAACACTACAATTTATTTTTTTACACTTGTCATGGTAATTCTGTTCATTTAGCTACAGTGAAAAAAAAAATCCCAAAGATTTCTCTCATTTGTGGCAGATATTCTGGGAACTCAGTGTTACTAGCAATCGGTTGCTCAATAATTGGTGTTCTTTAAGTATGGGATCAGTACATTGTTATGAGGAATGTTTTAAAGAAGATTCATTGTTTCTACCTGAAGCAGTGCATTTCATTGTTAGAGTTACACTTTCTATGCTGTCAAATTATATCCATGTCTTCTACTTCCCTAATTTTTATGCATTAGATTTTAACTCTCTTCTGTGATCACAATTTAAATTACAGTCTTGCCAATATTTAAAAATAGAACCCACAATAGGACGGTTAGCACCAGAGGTAAGATTCTATCTGGACACTGCATATGGTCCCATGACCACCACCAGGGGTCACTTCTGAGAGCAGATCTGGAAATAGCCCTGACCATTGCTGGGTGTGTCTCCAAACCAAAATAACAGCAACAAGAAAACCCCACATCATGGAAGAGAGCAGGCTAAAGATCCTTTCTCTCTGACTTGTTATCCTGTTTTGTTGTTGTTGTTGTTGTTTGTTTGGGAAGTCACACCAATGTTCAGGGCTACTCTGGCTCAGTGCAAAGATCACTCCTATAAGGCTTGGGGGTCCATATAGAATGTGGGGTGGGGGGGAGGGAGATCAGAACTCAAGTCGGCCTCCTGCCAGGTAAAAGCTGTACCCAGTGCACTACCACTGCTTGTTTTGTTCTGTTTTGCTTTTTAAATATGATATAATTTCCAGGCCTTATTATTCTGTTTCTCTTCTGGGCATTCTTTAATGGAAAATCATGGAGAAGTGAGAAAAAGTTTCTTGACAAGAGTTGTTCATTAAAAGAATAGATGAATATCACATTTCCTGTGTGCTTGTTCATGAACTTGGGCTTAGATGTTGCCTAATAACATGTTGGATCTTTTGGTCCCCAAACCCATTATCTTCTTTTGAGTTTCAGATCCATTAGCGAACCTATATTTTTTGCTGTTATGGTCTTGTAATTATGGACTCTGCAGGTGTTTTCTTTGTTTTTTTGTTTGTTTTAATTGTGTGGGCCACAAGGTCCACACTTGTTGATGCTGGGGACCTATTCAATGGTGGGAATTGAATTGCACTTTATGTTTTTTTAAAATCTCTTTAGTAAAAATAGTTCTTTTCTCTCATTTGCTCACCTTAGTAAACGAAAATATAGAAAAACAGAAAGGGAATTCTAAAGGACACTTAGTCATAGCCTCGATTAACACTTTGTTAAGTATTCATAGGGGCTTTCTCAAGGGCAGTTTTTTAAACTGAGAGATGTTACCTATTTGTAGGCTGTGTAGCAATTTCAGTGAGTTACAATGAGCACTTGGAGAAAAAAATTAGAATAATACAGAATGGAAAATACTTTATGAATATGTAAACAAAGAATAAATATTATTCTAAGATAGTGCGTTAATTACTTTTATATATTCAGTACCCCAAGATAACCATTTATTAGCCTTGATCCCAGTGTAAAAATATTTGTAAGTGGTCCCTCTTTTGCTTTCTTTTCTGGTTATTTCTGTTTATTCTCCTTATTCTTCTATTTCCCCCTTCTTTCTTTAGCAAAAGCTAAATATATTTAGAATGCTATTTGTAATAATCTCTTCACTCAACACTGTCATATATAACTTTCTAACCAGTTTTTTCTCTAAACATTGTAAATGAGTGCAGAATATTAAACATGTAAATGGCTATCACTTATTAACTTTAAAATTTATTTTGAATTTTTATTGGAGATATTTAGTCTTACGTGTTTCTTATGAACATTTTCTAGACATAGTATTGATGGGAGAAAATAATAATATTTTCAGGTCTTTTATAAAATATATACCCACTGCTTTTTACCACTGTATTTACCTTTGTGTACACCAATTAGGTGGTTTAAATATACCCAGTTTATTGTAATCATTCTATATTTTCAAAACTTATCTTTGTAATGTAAGACTTGCATTTATCTTTGTATTATATTAGTAAATTATAAGCTCTTTCTTAAAGTTCTTAATTCCTTTAAAACTACTATAGTCTAAAAGTTGAGTTGTAACTCCAAGATTAATGCTATTTGTGAATGTATTATTTAAGTCTATTTTTTATTTTTTATCCAATTTCTTGATAAAAAATTTTAATAACATGGTTTGTTATTTGGAACCAGAGGAAAGAAGTACTAGAAACATTTACTCCACATTGAGAAAAATCTGATGAGTCTTGAGCATATGTTGCTAGTTTTGAAACTGAGTACTTGAAAGGTTATTCAAAGCACCAATATGCTATTTCTCTTATGAGACACTATACATCTTTTAATATCAAAGTCTGGAAATAAAATATTAATTCATTTATAGGCCCACATTTAACCAAATCCATGTTCTTGAAATAGTATGTTATAGCTGTGTATGATTTATATTTAAAAATAAATTTATTTATTTATTTATATTTAAAAATAAATTAAAATATTATAAGAATATTGTGGGAATTAAATACAATAATAGGACTTAACATATAGTAAGTGTTCGGTGAGTTATGACATAACTGTCAATAGCTTTGTTGTGTGCCTATAAATTTTAGGTTAGTAATTCTGAAAAGAAACAAAGAACTCATATCTTAATGAACTCATGATCAGTATTTCAAGAAATTAAAATAATGTATTAAATAATGTTATGTATAAAACTGTCACTGTCACTGTCATCCCATTGCTCATCGATTTGCTCGAGTGGGCACCGGTAAAAGTAATGTCTCTCATTATGAGACTTACTGTCACTGATTCTGACATATCGAATACACCACGGGTAGCTTGCAAGGCTCTGCCGTGAGGGTGAGATACTCTCAATAGCTTGCCAGGCTCTCTGAGAGGGGCGGAGGAATCAAATACGGGTTGGCTGTGTGCAAGGCGAATGCCCTACCACTGTGCTATAGCTCCAGCCCCATGTATAAAAACATATATGTATATGTTTACAAAATTATATTACTTAATATTCTTACTAGTTTCAATCTTACCCTTTATTGAGATTTAGGGTTTATTTTGTCAGTCTTAATTATATGGTGCACTCAGATCATACCTGTACTTCATGAGAAATTTCTGAGTTGAAATCATTCATATAAGACAGTCAGATACTCCTGTTGTCTATGTATCCGTCTTAAGTTGCAGTTAGTCCTTAACTATGTTTATTACTCCTTTCCCAGTCTGAAGACCATTCTTCTTGATAGAACTAAATAGAAATCAAATAGTTCACTTTTACTCTCATTTGTTTATATTCATTTAGCAAGTATTTATTGAACAGTTGACTACACTGCATTTGTGTGGGTCCTTTAGAAAACAAGACCTAGGAAAAAAACTTGTTTCTAAGGAATCTGATGGTAATGTGGCATGTATGTCAATGTATGTATATGAGTATATGTACGAGAGACTTGGTGAGTATTTGTGAAAGAGGGAAAGATGACAAAATTTCTTTTACAATTATTTTTTGTTTTTAAAATTTAATGTCATGTATCTGCTTTACTGTGTTTGTTCTTTTTTTTTTTTTTTTTGCTTTTTGGGTCACACCCATCAATGCTCAGGGGTCACTCCTGGCTCTGCACTCAGGAATTACCCCTGGCTGTGCTCAGGGGACCATATGGGATGCTGGGAATCGAACCCGGATTGGCTGTGTGCAAGGCAGACGTCCTACCTACTCCAGCCCCTACTGTATTTATTCTTTCACCAAAACTAAGACTCTGTTTTCTTTTTGCCAATTATCAAATTCCCATTAGCCATAAATTTCATCTAAAAATGGGCTGATTTCTAAGTGTTTAAAGTGTTTATTAGGGCTGGAGCAGTAGCACAGTGGGGAGAGCGTTTGCCTTGCAATTGGCCGACCCGAGTTCGATTCCCAGCATCCCAAACGGTCCGCTGAGCACTGCCAGGGGTAATTCCTGAATGAAAAGCCAGGAGTAACCCCTGTGCATTGCTGGGTGTGACCCAAAAAGCAAATAAAATAAAGTGCTTTTAAAAATTCATCTATATAATGGCTGTTACTTTCCCACATTAATGTTTACTTTTTAATATCGCTGTCTTTAATAGGTAGGATAAGTGAAAATATCTAGGTTTGTGTGTTCTATATTATTTGTACTTGGGGCTCTATGGATTTTTTTTCCCTAACAGAAACAACTGTGAATGTGGTCCAGTGGAAAAAGTCATAGTCTTAGGAATTAGAGGAATGTGTGTGTGTGCACGTGTGTGTGTGTGTGTGTGTGTGTGTGTTTCCTGCTTCCCTTCCTTAATATTATAATTTTACCTGTTTCTTACAAATTTCAAATCTAGCATCAGAGAGAGTATAGCACATAAGGTGTTTATCTGGTTGGACCCCCAACACCCAACAATCTTTATGGTCTCCGAGCCTACCAGGTGTCCCTGAGTGCAGAATGAGGTGTAAACCTAGAACACATCTCTGCATGGCACCAAAACAAAACAAAATTTCAAGATTGACATATATGGCAAATAAAAGAGATCTTGATGAATGTAAGCAACTACTCTTTTAAAATATTTTTTTTTATTTTATTGAATCACCATGAGATTCAGCATTACAAAACTGTTCATGATTGGGTTTCAGTCATACAATGTTCCAACACTGTATAATTTCCCAGCACCAATGTCCCCAGATTCCCTCCCACACCCCCGATGTCACCCCCCAACCCAGCCTACCTCTATGGCACGTGTCTCTCTTCGATTTCTTTCTCTTTGTCTCTCATTTTAGGAATTATGATTTGCAGTACAGATGCTGAAAGATGATCGTGCATATCCCTTTACCTACTTTCAACACTCAGTTCTTTTGTTATGATCATTTCTAACTAATATTGTCATAAAAGACCTCCCCCCCACCACACACACACACACACTGTTCTTTGTTCTGTTCTTTAAATCTAGCCCTTCCCACCTACTTGAATTACTGTACTCAGTATAGGGTGAAAGATAGTACATTTACTCTAAGCTTGAAGATGCAGACGCTAAGGGTTTTTGAATTTTGACAGCCACTCTGACAATCTGAGACTATTTTCTTCAAGAAAACACTTTACGTTTAACTGAATAAAATCTATGGATTATCATTCATATTCATCCTCATTTTCAGTGCCAAGAGAGTGCTTTTTATTCTCTTGTAATAGCAATAGTCACCTAAGTTTCTGCATGAAACACTTTTTCTTGCTGTGAACTGCTTTCTGTATTAATAGAATATGATTTCAAAATTGTGAGATACAAATTCTTTCCTTTATAGGATTACTGTTTACTTGCCATCCAGTTGTCCATAGTGAAAGGACATAAATGTGCTTAGACATTTAATAGGCAATAGAAATTAAATTCACCATTGAGATCTTTCCTTTCCTCATGAGACTGGCATAGAAATTGGCAACAGGATTTTATGGAAGTAGGAAAGGCAGGGTGGAGTGGAGTGATATGATAATTTTCATAATAATGTTAAATAAGATTATATGGATACATACTTGTTACAAAATTTTTAGTTTAGTCGGTGTTTGAAGTGAAGGATGTTTTCATGATATATTAATATTTTGAGGTCATATAAACTAGTATCACATAGTTTCACAACTCAACTTGAAATTATATATCTTCTCTAAATGCCTCACTGAATATAACATTTTCAGTGAAAACTTCCTCAGGCCATTGATTCACAAATTTAATTAACAAAGTTGAAATTAAAATTCCTTTGAACACACTGAATGCAGTCATGAGGTTTCAGACTTTGAAAATTAGGGTCACAAGTTTCCACTTATAAATAAAACATTCTCAAGTCACATTAAAGACGATAAGTTTTGACTGAAGGATTAGTATGTAGTAGTTAAATAAGAAAGAGATTTAAATTATATTTTGCCAAACTGATTTTTACCATTAGTAAATACCTAGACTAACCCAAACAAATGTATGAAAGGGGATTTTTGAAAATAGCAATCTTTACATGTTGTTGGTATTTAGAACCTTAATAGAATCTGAAAATTAAAGATTTATTTGTGTGTTTATAACATTCTCCTACTGTATAATGTTTTTCATTTACTTTGCAACAATCTCCCACACTTTTGCATTCAAAACTAAAAGTTTTGTTAATAGCATTGTGACTAGCCGTTCATTCCATTGTATTGACTGCAGCACAGTGTTGCATGGTTAATATATTTCTATTATTTATTCACTCTTATTTTTCCTTGGTGGTGGTAGGCGACCCTTAAGTGGTGTTCATGGGGTCCAGTGAACTGGTAGTTCTTTGCCAGCTGAGCCAGATGTTCAATGATCAGTCTAAGAATGCTGCCGTGCTAGGGACCACCTGGGCTACTTTGGTGGTGCCCAGAGACCTCTGGAAGCATACCAAACGAAAGGGCCCCCGTGGCTCCATTTGGGGGTTTCCAGGGGACCATGTCATTCAATCGATCAATGCAGGGTAGTTCTCATGTCAGGTATGTACCTTAATCCCTGCACCTTGGTCATTCACTATCTGACATAAAAATTGCTTCCCAAATAAGACTTGGTTATATGGAATAACATTAGATGTTACCAAAGAAATGTCTAAAATTTGTAGATAATAATAATATTTGATACATGATATTTAAAGAGATGTTTGGGCTTAGGGAACTGGTGAGATTTTCAACTAACTAGATAATATATTTTACCAGGATAATAGTAATCTTTATAAAAATCAGGTCCCTGTTAAATTAGGAAAAGAAATATTGATCAGCAAACATATGAAATGGAGAGGTATTTTATCATCTAAGAACAAGAAAGTATTATTTGGGAAAAGATTATTCTGATTAAATAAAACATATCTTGGTGAAATAATTAAAATGAGAAAATAAATGGTTTTCATTAAACAAATATAATCTTGATGTTATAGTATATATAATATATAGTTTAGAGAAAATATTGAATAGATATAATACATTAAGGATGATCAAAAAATCATTATTTCTAAAATTTTATGTGGTTTGTAAAATTGGTTTCTTTTTGGTCTCATAGAAAGGTATAGGGACTAATGTAGAAGAAAGTATGTTATGAAAGAATATACTGTTTATAGTTAATGACACAAATTATTACACTTGTAAGAATCATTCACTGTGAAATTCAAGCATAAGTCAGACTTATTTATTCTGAAAACATTATTTAAAGATTTAGTATGTTCCCAAAACCTTACTGCTAAGTTACAAATATGAATATTAAAGAGCTCTTTCTCAAGTAATTAGCAGCTTTAGGATGGAACACTTCTACTCCTTGCTTCGTTCCTCTTTTCCTCTGTCAGTCAGGTTTATTAATCCATCCATTCATGTGTTTATTCTAAAGACATATTCATAAATTCCCTATAATAGGATCTTACAATTGGTTAGTTGTCTTTCTACAGACTCTGTTTCTTAATTTTTAAAACAATAAAGTTATGGCATTAAAATCATGCTTCTAGAGCAGGAATTTACGTGCCATAACTTAGTTATTCACTTATTATTATCAGGAACAAATAAATCTCCAAGTGCCTTGGAACAAGAGTTACTCCACATAGAATTCCTTTCGAAAGGATTAAAACTAAGAAGTAAGTGGGTTAAAGGGATTTAGCAAATTTCGCATAAGGATAGGTGAAAAAATTGTGCTAAAAAAACCACATATTTCTTAAAATTGAAATTTTCACTTGGGAATTATACTTATATCAAAGATATTTTAAGATATTTTAATGTTTTCTCAAACACATATGTGAGTATATTATATATACATACATATATATAGGATTTGAGAAGTATTTATATTGTTTTCAGAAAAGTTGAACTGGTAGACAATCCCATCTTCAGTGGAATTTTCTTCACTTCATACCAACACTTTTTATTGTTGTTGTTCTTTGTGGTGTGTGCCAGTACCACTAGTGTGAAGTGATATTTTATTGTTGTTTTTATTTTCATTTTCCTGATGACAAGTGTTGCAAAGCATTCTTTATTTTTTAACCTATTTGGCTTTCTGTATATCTTCTTTGAGGCTGTTTCTGTTCACCTCTCTCATCTTTTGATGGAATTGTTTTTTCCTTTTCATTTTAACCTGTGCTTTATGGATCTTGGATATTAACCCTTTGCCAAATGAATGGTGAAAATATTTTCTCCAGTCTGTGGAGTGTCTGTTTATAGTGGTACTGTTTCTTTTGTGGTGCAGAAGCTTCTTAGCGATGATATAATCCCATTTGATTATCTTTGATGCTGTTATATTGGAAAAATCGCATTAAATCTAGATACTTCTAGATTTTCCTCAATATAACTTGTAGATTCAGGTGTGATATTGAAGTTTTTAATAAATTTTAAGTTGAGTTTTTTTCATGGTATGATAAAAGGAGTCTGAGTTCAATTTTTTCATTTGTGATTTACCAGTTTTTCCCAACAACGTTCTACAAAAGACATTTGTTGTTCCACATCATACTTTTTCCTTTCATTTTGCTCCCAGATTAACTGTCAGTATATGTGAGAAACTGTGTACAATGCATTCCATTGATCTGAGAGTCTTCTTATTCCAGTACCACACTGTCTTGTGTACTATAGCTTTATAGTGTAATTTAAAGTTGGAGAAAAGAAGCCTCCCATCTTCTTTGCGTCCTAGGTTTCTTAGATATTTGGTGATTTCATTACTCCATATAAATTTTATTGGTGTTTGGTCTATGTCATTAATAAATTTCATGAGTGTTTCCCCAACAGGAGAGAGGACAAAAGGGAATGCCCTGCTACAGAGGCAGGGTGGGGTGGTGGGGTTTGGGGGTGGGTGGGTGTGGGAGGGATACTGGGAACATTGGTGGAGGAGAATGGGCACTGGTGGAGGGATATAAATGATCAAGGTATGACTGAAATGCAAACATGAAAGTGCATAAGTTTGTAACTACCTCATGGTGATTCACTAATAAAAATTTTTAAAAAAAGAAAAAGAAATGTCATGTGTGTTTTTATAGGTACTGCATTGTATCTATATAGTTCTTTGGGTATGATTGTTATGCTGACAATATTAATCTTTATAATAAAGAGAAAGATATGTATTTCCATTTCCTTGTGTTTTTACATTTCTTTCAGGAGGTTTTGTATTTTTCTTTGTATGTCTTTCACTTCTTTTGTTAGCTGATTTCTAGGTACTTACATTTTTGAGATTCATTTGTGAATGAGATTGTTTCTTTTATTCCTTTCTATTTCATTATTTGCATATATACTTTTTTTTCAATATTAATATCTATTTCTTGCCTTATTGCTATGGTAAAAACCTCCAGTACTATATAGTATATTAGTGGTGACAATCAACAACCTTGTCTTATGCCTGATCTTAGAGAGAAAGCTGTCACTTTTTTACCTTGGGGTATAATGTCCTCTGTGGAGTTGTGGATAATGATTTTAATTATATTGAAGAAAGTTTCTTCTATCCCATTTTATCATGAATGGATGAATGTTGTATTTTGTCACATTCTTTTCCTTTATCTTTGATACGATATACAATCATCTGGCTTTTATGTTTTCTTTACATGATATATTACATTGTTTGATTTACATGTGTTATATCATCATTGCAGTTCTGTGATAAATTATAGTTGGTCATGGTGTGTGATATTTTGATGCATTATTTACTTTTGTTGCTATTATTTTTTAGTATAATTGCATCTACATTAACAAGGGACATACATCTATGGTTTATTTATTTACTTATTCTTATATCTCTACTTTTGGTGTCAGGGTAATGTTTGCCTCATAAAACTAGGAAGATTCATGTTACTTTCATTGCTGGAAGAGCCTGAAAAGGATTTAAGTATGTGTTCTTCAAAGATTTAGAATAACTCACCGGGAAATCCATCTGGGCCTGGACTTTTGTGTAGACTTTTGATTACCATTTTAATTTTCTTGATAGTAGTTTGTCTCTCCACGTGCTGCTTTTTCTATTTATTTTTCCATGGATGGTTATAAAAGGTCAAAAATTCATAAATTTCCTTAGTTTATTGTCTTCATCACATAATTTTTTTTTCCTTTTTGGGTCACACCCAGCGATGCTCAGGGGTTACTCCTGGCTTTGCACTCAGGAATTACTCCTGGCAGTGCTTGGGGGACCATATGGGATGCCAGGGATGGGAATCGAACCCGGGTTGGCCGCGTGCAAGGCAAACACCCTACCCGCTGTGCTATCACTCTGGCCCCATCATCACATAAATTTTTCACAGTAGTACGTATCCCTTAATCCTTTGAATTCTGTTGTGTCTGCTGTGATGTCTCCTCTTTTATTTCTGATTCAGTTTATTGGTTTTCTCCCTTTATTTCTTTGTGAATCTTTCTAATTGAAAATCTTGTTTATTCTTTAAAATAAATATTGGCTTTGTTTATATTTTGAATTAAAAGTTTTTTACTTCCATTTCATTAATATTTTGGTTTTTTTTTTTGGGTCACACCCGGCGATGCACAGGGGTTACTCCTGGCTCTTCACTCAGGAATTACCCCTGGCGGTGCTCAGGGGACCATATGGGATGCTGGGATTAGAACCGGGGTCGGCCGCGTGCAAGGCAAACGCCCTACCCGCTGTGCTATCGCTCCAGCCCCTTCATTAATATTTTGAATTAAAAGTTTTTTACTTCCATTTCATTAATTTCTGCTCCAAGTTTTATTGTTTCCTTCTCCTTTATTGACCCTTTTCTAATTGCTTAAGTTGTGCCCTAAGGTCATTTATTTGAGCCCTTTCTTCCCAATGAATACTTGTATTGCTCTAACTTTAGCACCAAATTTATGAATTGTTATGATAACCTATAAGTTCTGGCAACTTTTTACTTCATTCTTATTGTTTCCAAGAATGATTTGTTTTCTCTCTGATTTTTTTTTTTTGATGCAGTGGTTGCTCAATAATAAGTTGTTTGACTTCCAACTGTTTTAGTTTTCTCCATATCTTATGTTTGTGATTAATTTCCATTTTAAAATTCTCACCTACTGAGAGGCTAGTTTAGATGATTTCTGTCTTCTTTATTTTATGAAGGTATGTTTGTGGACCAGCATTTGGTCTTCTTGGTGAACGCCCTGTGTGCATTGGAGAAGAATGTGTACTCGAGTTTTGGGGAAGGAATGTTCATATATGTAACTGCTTAACTCATGAAAACTATTTCTTACTTCAGAGTCAGAGTTTCTTTATTGAGTTTTTGTTTTGTTGATCTATCCATCAGTGAATTAGGGTGTTGAAGTATCCTATTAATATGTTGCTTTCAGTAGCTCCATGTCTATTAGCAGTTGTATTAAATATTCTGATGGACTATCATTAGGTGTTCCATCTTTAGGTGTTTGAATTCTTTTTGATGTACTGATCCATTTAACATTTAGAAATGAACAGTAGGCCAGAGTCACAGTACAGCAGGTACTATGTAGGGGTTGCCTTGTACTTGACCAACTTGAATTCAGTCCCCGGCACCCTACCTAAACCTCTGAACCCACCTGAAATTTTCCCTAAGTACAGAGCCAAAAGTATACCCTGAACACCAGTTCTGTATACAAAACAATAAAATAAAATAAAAAGAAATGAACATCCCTGTCCCTTACAGCTTTTTAAATTTTAAACTCTGTGTTATCTGTTATATGACCACTCCCCATTTTTAAAGGGAATTTTTTGCTTATAAAGTTTTTCAGCCTTTGATTTGAGCCTGTGTTTATCCTAATGATTCCAATGCAACTCTTGTAAGCAGCGGGAAGTTAGATTTAGTTTTCTGATCTATTCTGCTGCTCTATTGATTGGTGAATTCAGGACATTGATATCATTGTGGCTTACTAGTGAGCTGAAGGAATTTATTGTCCCCATTTTGTAGAATTTTTGAATGCTTGTGCTGTTTTTCTTAGAAGCTCCCTTAATGCTTCTTGCAAAACATGTTCTTCTCTGGATCTTATGTGGGTTTCTTTGCAGGTGAATTTCTTCTTTGCAATTGCTGCTTTCAGTATCTGTTTCAAACTTTGGCTCTTGTCATTCTGTACACTGTGTCTTGGAATTTTTCTATTTAGGTCTATTTTCCTATTGTGTTTAATTGGCATCTGCTGGGACTCCTTGGGATTCTTGAACCTGAGTGCATCCACTCTTCAACTTTGGAGAATTTATTTCTGCAATTTATTTGCTTTAATTGTATTTTACTTTGTTCTTCATTGAATTTGTCTTCCAGGTCCTTGGAAACTTTGATGATTTTTATGTTCATCCTCTTCAATTCATCCCATAGGTTCTTGGGGCCCTGTTCTACTCAGATTTTCTTCCGAATATTGTTGATTTCTAGAGTCTTTCTGCATCTCATCCTGGAGCCCACCATTTTTTTAAACTTAACTGCTGCTAGTCACTCCGCCGTTGAAGACTTCACCAAGATTCTTTGTTTTACCTACCATACTCTTTTGTTTTCCAGTTCTGTTTACAGTTTTCTCATTTCTGCTGTTGTTTCTCTCATGAGTTATTGACTACCTCTGCCATTGTTTGTTAAGCTTATTAAACCACCTCTTTAATGTATCTCTAAAGTCATTTCCAGAGTGGTTACAGAACTGCTTGGTACTGTTAGAGATTCTGGTCTATTATCTTCACTCATTAAGCTCGGTGGACTTGTGCTGCTTGCCCATTGTGTCAGTTGTGCTGTGGAGTGGATCTCTGTAATTCTCCCTACAGATGCTCTCTGAGGAATTCAGTTCTTAGAGGCACTGAAGGACTCCCCAGGACTGTGGACTTCTATTAGGGGTATTGCCATCTGTAGAGTGACACTGGAGGTTAAGAGGTACACAGATAGATGATTCCATATCCCAGAAGTGGAGTGTGCAGTTAGGGCTCCGTTGATTCTCCTTCTTGTAACTGAGGATGAACTAAGTCCATGGAACAAGAAAACCGGGTGGATTTACTTGGCCATTTTTGCTAGAATGTAATGAAGGCTAGGATAAGGTTAATGTTGGTATCTCAACTTGCTTCAGGATGTCCCAACAGGCTGAAAGTTTTCATTTTTATGTTTCTTTCAACTTGCTTAACTAATATTTATATTAGTTATAATGATACACTTTCATTGAAAATTTTAATTATGTATTTTTATGTGTGTGGGCGAGATACTCTCGGTAGCTTGCCAGGCTTGCCAAGAGGGATGGAAGAATCAAAGTCAGGTCAACCACGTGCAAGGCAAACACCCTACCTGCTCCCTGGCAAGCTACCCATGACGTATTCATATGCCAAAAACAGTAACAACAAGTTTCACAATGGAAACGCTACTGGTGCCCACTCGAACAAATCGATGAACAATGGGATGACAGTGACAGTGACTATTTTTATGTGTAGTTATATTTAAAATGTAATTTTCATAGGCTTATAAGTTCTATTTGGTTTTTCTATGACATGTTTGATAATAGAAAATGTTTGATAAACAAATCAAGTTAGAGAATATACATGAGGATTTAGATTACATGAAAGGATTATCATTATCGTTTATAAAAGCTTCATGCCAAATTATATAATTTTGTTTCCTTATTATTCTTACTGAATCATTTTACAGGATCATTTTTATGCAAAATTAAAGAGTAGCATGAGAAGAATCAAAAATTATTTGAACTCTATAAAGAGTTTATTTTTCTCCATATACATCATATAAACTCCTTGGAATATTACTTAGGTTGTCTGAAACTCCCTTCTCCTACTTCTAAGATTAGCCATCTCCCCCCCTCCTCTTCCCCATCTTATATTTTTGGCTTGATTGGTTTGAGACTTACTTTGAACTGCATATACACTCAAAAATACTTGAGAATATAAATAGGGATCTGTGGGTTGATTGAAGAGATATGGTGCTTATTTATAGTGATAATATTTTTTTTCTCTTGTGTGTAATGAACATGGGGCTGATAATAACTCCTCCAATACATACATTTTTTGCATGCTATGTATTTTATTATAATTGGAGTGTGTTGTTGGAACCACGCTCAGTGGTGCTTAGACACTGCCCCTGGACATGTGCTAAGAAGTAACTGTTGTCAATGGAATTTGAACTAGTGTAACTGCCACTATGATAACATGAAAGATAAGTTCTTTACCCCTTATACTGTCTCTGTTTCTTTCATTCTACACATTTAAAGGTATCAAAATATATGCTGGAACCTGCCCATAAGTCTGGGAATGCTTTTAACAAAGAGAACTTTAGTCAATTTCCCTTACTGCTTCTGGTTTGCAAAGAATTAAGCTTTAAAAAGAAATAATCCCATTCTAATTTTGATTTTAATCTTGTTGTTCCTTGCTGTGAGTTAATTCTTTAACTTTCCACCCTTGTGCAACAGAAGTAGATGCTGACAGGCTAAGACTGAAGTGTTATCTTGGGTCAGAACTGGGTGTTAATTGTTCGAAATTAATTTGTAGTCCTAGATGAGTGGTTTTAAATTTGGCATTGTCTAGGGACATTTTTTTTCCCTGTAAGTAACAATTATATCTTAAGATAGGATTTGCTAGACTTTTCATATGACAATGTAATGTATACTTAAAGAAATTAGAAAAGCTCCTTTTCTCTGTGCAGTACTAAATTGAAGATAGTGCAATAAAGGTAATTTTATTTTCAGAAACTAACAGGCTGTAATTCTTGTTAGATTCTTAATAAGTTATGAACTGTGTTGCAAATTCCCTTGATCAAACAGCACTAGTAGGTGAAATATTTAAATGATAAAAAATGAGATTGAAAAGATATTTTATACCTAATTACTATATTGTTATGCTAGTATAAAGCATTAGCAATAATACCTAAACTTTCTGAAAGATTTTGTTCCCTTTATTATGGAAATTTTGCATTCTGTGAAATTATCTTACCCTTTGAATAATTATTTTATATAAGGTAATCTAGCTTCACTTTCTTCTATAATATATTTTTCTCATCTTTTTTCATCATGATGATGTACATAAAATTTCCTATCATGGACCTTCCATTTTTCAATTACTTATGTTTACCTAAAATAATGCATTTTTAATTTTTAACTTTTCCCTTGAGTTATTTTAAAAATCTAAGTAAAATGATAGCTTTTGTTCAAGTAGGCAAATTTAAAACCTTGTTTCTCTGTTTCTGTACCAAATGGGAAAGCACCCAAATAGAAAAGCACCATTTATCAGCCTCCTAAACTTCAGTGCAAACTCTAGATTTGTATTGAGAAAATAATTTGATAATGATATTTATAATTGCAATTAACTTTGTGTTTATTTTGAATTTTCATATCCATAAGATGGTGATAGAAGAATACGTGAAATCAAATTTTAATTAAAGTTTAAAGACTCAACCTTTTAATAAATAACTTATTTTTCAAATGCTATGACATAAATATTTTTGTGCTTATTTTTTTGAGTGCTTATTTTTTATTGTTTTTTTGGGGGGTTCGGTCGCACCCAGTGATGCATAGGGGTTACTCCTGGCTCATGCACTCAGGAATCACTCCTAGTGGTGCTTGGGGGACCATAAGGGATACTGGAAATCAAACTCGGGTCCGCCATGTGCAAGGCAAATGCCCTATGCGCTGTACTATTGCTCCAGCCCCAAAGTGCTTATTTTTTAGATTATATTCTAAATACTATGCTATTGATTTATTAAAATAACTTTATTATGGATCCTGTTTTAAGGGACTTAAGTAAGTTCTCAAAACAAGTGAGCTAAGCTAGAGAAGCAGGAATTGGTTAGACTAAATCCATAATATATTCTTATCCATTGTGTGTAACTGCTTTGAAAAATTACTTTGGAAGAGAAAGAAAATGTGGATTGCAGGCAAGAATTACTATGGAGTACTTCACTAGTGCCTCATTATTTACCACCTTTTATATTCGGTTGAGTTTTCAGTCTAAATTTAGAAAATTCATTGGTTATGATTACCAAACTCTAAAATAACTACTTTCTTTCTAGCTTTGTAAAACAGTCATTCAGAATGCTATCTACCTACTGTATATTTGCATCTGTAATGTTATAGAGGATAAATCAAGTCAGATTTCTTTTATCAAATAGTTTATAAAATTAAAATCCATGAAATATGATACAACAGTGGATAGGTTAGTTTACAGATAGCTTAAAATTTTTAAGATGATAATGAGAGAAAATCCTTAGTAGCAGCTACTCAGAGCATTGAAACACAGCATAGGTTCCTGGATGGAATCAGAGAATGGGAATAATATACTTCCACCTAGGCCTAAATAAATCCAGATTCTCACCCATATTATTCAAATAACATCAGGCATAGTGAAGAAGCAAAGGAGTTGCCCTCTACTAATGGGTATATACAGAAGCCTGAGAACCAAGAACCAAATGTACAAGTGATTCTAATATATCTTGTTATGTCTTCAAAGGAACTGCTTATTTGTGCTTTGAATTGAAGAAAATGATAAAAGCGAGCTTCAATAGGGTAAGAGAAATTATGAGGACACTTCAGTTAGAAATCACCAAATTGGAAAGCTAATAATAATGAGCCAAAAACCCAATCAGAGGCTCAGCAAAGTGTTAGAATGAATGAATATGAATGAAAAATAAATCAGTTTACTTGAGGAAAAGATGTTTGAAACTATCCCAAAAGAGCTGAAAATACATTTAAAATATGAAGACTATATATATATACATATATATATTATAGAGAGAGATATCAATGGGATAGCAGCATTAAAAGAGTTCTAGGAGTAAAGGAAAGACTGAATGTGAAGAATCACTGGTAGTAGAAGAAATTATAGCTGAGAACTTCTCTAATTTGAGGATTGAATTATTTAGAGAGCAAGAAGTTTCATAAGCAAAATTAATGCAAATAGAAAAGCACCATGACACATGGTAATTAATGTGGAGAAAGCTATAGATGTAGAGTGCTAAGAGTTGCAAGGGCAATGTAAATACATGTGAGGGAATCCTCATAAGACTCACGGCAGATCTAAGTAAAGAAATCCTGCAGACTAGTTGAAAATGCGTTGTAGCACTGTTGTCCCGTTGTCCATCAATTTGCTTGAGAAGGCACCAGTAACATCTCCATTGTGAGACTTCTTGTTTCTATTTTTGGCATATCAAATATGCCATGGGTAGCTTGCCAGGCTCAGCCGAGTGATTGGGATACTCTCTACTCTCGGTAGCTTGCCAGGCTCTCCAAGAGGGAAGGAGGAATCAAGTTGAAAATACTATGGTATAACTAACAAGTTGAATTGGCATCCAAACAAGAGTACTCTATCTCACTATGCTATCACTCAAACTCAAAGGGGTAACACAAAGCATTTCAGACAAATAACAGCTGTACTTCACCAATTATGAGAGGACTACTGAAGACTGGAGATTTACCTCCAAGAGTCCAATGTGAACACAAGTATAGAGAGATATTATTGATAGTAACAGAAAGAAAATCTGGCAAAATTTTATGGTAGGCCTTTGTACTGTTGTAGCACTGTAGCACTGTCATCCCATTGTTCTTCGATTTGCTCAAACAGGCACCAGTAAACATCTTCATTGTGAGGCTTGTTGTTACTGGTTTTGGTATATTGAATATGCCACAGGTAGCTTGCCAGGCACTGTCGTGCAGATCAGTAAGGATCAGTAGCTTGTAAAGATCGGTAGCTTGCCAGGCTGTCTGAGAGGTACAGAGGAATCGAACCCGGGTTGGCCACGTGAAAGGCAAATGCCCTACCCACTGTGCTATCGCTCCAGTCCTTTCTAATGATATTTGTGTAGGACCACAGAAGATACAAAATTAGTCCTAAAAAAGAACAAAACTGAAGGCAGCACACTTGCTGATTTAGAATATATTAAAAAGTGATAGTAAGAAAAATAACAGTATAGTATTAACATTAAAGTAAAAAGACACATTGATCAATGCACAGAATAGAGATCTCAGGAATAAATTCATGCATATGTGGGTCAGTTGACTTATGAGAAAGTCAGGAATGCACAATGGGAAAAGGATGGTTTAAATGATTGTGGAAACTGGACAGCCATATGCAAAAAAATGAAATGAGAAGTCCAGGAGTTATCTGGAATGGGCTAGAGGGCCTTGTATTTATTAGATTTTGAGTTCGTTTTTTTTTTTAATCACATAACTTTCCAAGTACCATTATTTATATCCCTGCTGACTCCCTATCACACTCAATACAACCATGATGGCCCCTAAACACCATAGGAATGAGGGTGATCCTGTTCCTTCCACAGCTGCACCACTGGTTCCAAGACATGAGTTATTAGGCCCACATATCTGGGCTGACTCTTGTCAAAAGCATTCTCTGGTCCCTCAACACTGCTTGGGAATTCCTCCCCTGCCAACCCAAAAGAATGAAAGTGAATTTTCACCATACACAAAATCCAACTAAAGATCAATTCAAGATGTGAATGCTACAGCTGAAAATGTAAAACTCCTGGAAAATGTTAAAACTCAAACCCAAAGGCAACAAAGCAAAACTCCAGATAATCAAATATATTCTGCACAGGAAAGGGAATAATTAAAATGACAATACAGCTTATAGCTTGGCAGTAAATACTTTCAAAATATCTGTCAGCCAAAATATGTAAGGAACTGATACAACTCTGTAGGAAAACAGAAAAATAGGGCCAGGGATGTGACTCAAAGTGCTATACAAATCCAAAAGTATGACATCTTGAGTTTGGTTGGCAGTACCACATGAGCAGCGTACCACCAAAAAGACTGTAAGTTCCTACAATTACTGAGATAACAATTACAAAAATTGGACACAAACATGAAAAAACATTTTTGCAATGGAAAACTTGAAGTTTTGTATGCTCATACACATACAGTCACCACATATATGAAAAAGTATGCACCGTTGCTAATAATCACATAAATGCAAATAAAGAAATAATATGATTATATCACACTAGGATGACTGTTATTTTAAAAAGCTAAATGTTGGTAGGCATGTGGAGAAATGTAACCCTGTGGGCTGACTATGACTTAGTATATCTTTATGAAAGATGATATGAAATTTTCTCAGAAAACTGAAAATAGCACTACCATATGATCCAACAATACTGTTTCTGAGTATATATGTAAAGCAAATGAAACCAGTACCTTGAAAAGATATTTATGTTTTCCTGCCTATTGAAGTAGTATTCATGGTAGCTAAGAATTAGGAGTAACCTATTTGCAGAGTTTATATGTTTGTGAATCCACACACATGGTAGAATATTAAGAATTGGTATTAACATATGCAGAGTTTATATGTTTGTGAATTCACACACAGCATAGAATATTACTCAGCTCTAAAAAGGATATCTGTGGGATTCACACTTGATGGTGCTTAGTTTGGATATTCCATGCTTGGTACTTGTGGGTTGTAACTGGTGATGCTCAAGAGGCATGCAGTACCAGGTATCAAACCCGTGTCTTTCATTTCAAGCATGACATCTAGCCTGTGAAGCTCTCTTCGTGCAGAATTACCACTTTTCAATCAAAGGCAAAGAAGCAAATTTCTTTTGGTCAGAGGCTACAAAAGCCAAGGCATGCTGGTATAAAAGTAATAATAGGACAACAAAGTAATGGTGACATGTTGAAAGAGCCTTGAATCTTAGAAAATTTCTGTTGCAATAACTGACAGTAATTTTTCTTGGCTTCACCAAGGCTGATGTTTAATGTTGCTGAGATTATGATAATGGTTACTCCACAAATTTAAACTAAAAAAGTCAACCAAGATGAATTTATTTTTGCCTATTGTGGTTCCAATTACACCATATTGCCCATTATATAGTTTTTGCTTAACAAGTACTGGCTGTTATTACTGTAAAGAATAGGAAAATATTTCAGAATCACAGAGTAGTGTGAATCATAGAATCACAGAATCACAAAGCAGCAAATAAAAAGAAAGCTATTAAAGGCCCCAAAGAAGGCTATATATTTTTTTAATTGTGTTTCAAATGAGATAGCCTCTTATATGAAAAAACTAGACAAAAAGTGATCTGAAAGTGGAATTTGGAGCTCAAAACTGTCATTGTTCTACCATTACATAATCCTGACAATTTTGTCCCTGACAGATTTCCTACCTTTATATGTATATATCACCACCTCTTACATATAACTTTTATTTTTTGCACTAGGCAGCATTTGTAAATGGCACATAATATGTGCTAAGTAAGTGTAGTTCCTTCTTTCACCACCATCCACTTAATCTTTATTTATGAACATCTCAGTGAAATGTATGTAGAATAAAACTAGAGAAGTATTTTAATATTTCCTTCTTATAAGCTTACTTAGACTCCTAGAATATCACTTTGTTACCATAATCTTTTGAAGACCTATTAATCAATATAGAAGAGCAATGTGAGCATAAACCTTCATCATCATCATCATCATCCCATTGATCGTCGAATTTCTCGAGCGGTCTCAGTAACGTCTCCATTCCTCCTAGCCCTGAGATTTTAGAAGCCTCTCTTTACTCGTCCTTCCCAACGATGCCGCATTGGAGGCTCTTTCAGGGTCAGGGGAATAAGACCCAGTATTTTTACTGGTTTTGGCATATGAATACACGATGGGGAGTTTGTGAGGCTCTCCCATGTAGGCAGGAAACTCTCAGTAGCTTGCCAGGTTCTCCCAGAAGGAGAACTAGGCTATAAGATGTCCAAGCTTCTGGGAGCTTGGTTTTGTAGTCTCTGGATGTTGGCCATTGATGGGATTACATGGCACAGGGGGCAGTCCTTGGGTGTGACCGCCTAGCTACTGGGAAATAGGAAATCTGGGCAGAAGAGGCCCAGTCCCAATCCAAGCAGGCTTGGAGGTCTCAGCCCTGGGTCCCCACATACCTGTGTTCCTCTGCTGGCACCTTCATGCGTGGGGCTCATCCAAATGTGTGGAGAGGGGCCTTGAGCATGGCTGTGGCTAGGCTACGGAGGTTCTTCGGCTGTGGGAGCTCTGCTCCGGGTCGGGGAGGGAAGCTGGAGCCCACCTCCTCCGAGGGGCCCCCGGGAAGACAGCCAGGTGCGCAGGCAAGAGACTCTTATGTTGAATGAACCTTAGTATAATTTTTTATGGCCAGGATGAAAGTACAGCAGTGTGTTTGCCTTGCTTGTGACCCTGCCACCCAATATGGTCATCCAGCCCTTCCAGGAGTGATACCTGAGCATAGAGCCAGGAGTAAACTCTCAGCACAGTTTGATGCATCCCCCAAACAAAAAAGGGACTCAATTAAGTCAAATTTACTATGACTTTCCTTTGAAGCATTCTAATCCTCACAACTAGAACCATGGATATTTTCATGTTGGAACCTTATGCTCTCTGGCCTATTCATACTAAAAATGTAAGAATGTGGACCACCCTGAATTACTGAAGCCAATTTGCTGTTCTATTTCTAATTTTGAGTTTTGGTTCAAATGTATAATTAATGTATTTTGACGTTGTTTTTTCTTTTTGGGTGGGGGGCAGGTGCAGGAGTTGGTGCTCAGGTCTACATCTGACTTTTTTTTTTCTCAGCAGAGCTGGGGAATCTTGCAGTTCCAGGGTATCAAACCCAGACCTCATGCTTGCACAGCAGTCGCTCAGCCCATTTAGTTATCTCATCAGATAAACTAATGGCTTTTACGAAATAGGCTTCTTATTACGTCTGTCACTTTACCTGTTCACATAGGGTCCTACTTTGTTCCATCTCAGTCATTCTGCTCTCTGGACCCTTGCTGTGGAGTTGTGGTAATCATGAGAATTCTTTTCCAACTTAATGAGATCATTTTGATCTAATATGACTTTCCTTGCCTGGAATTTTGTTCTTCTTCCTCTACCAGTATCTAACAATCTGATTAGTTCTGTTTTTCTCTATTGCTACTTGAGTATCTCTTTTGCATCTGAGTACTCAACATAATTCTTCCATAAGAACTCATTTATATCCTATATTTTCACTTTTGATTTCTCTTCACAAAATTTTCAGTTTTCATTCTCGTTTCGTAATTATAACATAGATTCCAGTTGTCTGTTCTGTTTTGAGAACTCCCTTTGGTCTGAAAGTTCTGTTACTTTCATTTTGGATTTTTGTACCTTTGTTCATAGAACAGCATCAAGAACAATACCATATTTCATTGAATTTTGAAATGCTATTTTTGAAATATCATGTATTTGATGTGGTAAATACATACATTTTATGTATTTTAAGAAACATAATAATTTATTTACAAATACATGAAAGGATTGAAGATGATAATTATAAAAACAAATTTTGCTTATATTTTACTTATAAGCAAGCATAAAGTTAGCACTGTCATCCCATTGTTCATCTATTTGCTCGACCAGGCATCAGTAAGGTCTCCATTATGAGGCTTGTTATTACTGTTTTTGGCATATCGAATATGCCACGGGGAGCTTGCCAGCCTCTGCCACGCAGGCGAGATACTCTTGGTAGCTTGCTGGGTTCTCTGGGAGGGACGGAGGAATCCAACATGGCTCGGCCATGTGCAAGGCAAGCACCCTATCCACTGTGCTATTGATCCAGTCCAGCTTAAAGGTACTTATGATATATGATATACATAGTACTAGAGATGAAAACACATATAAGTTATAGGACATAGAATGAGAAAATTTTCAGTTTTAAAAGGAATGGTTAACTATATCTATATTTAAATTATAATTTCATATTTATTTTTGGTCACCTGAATTATAAAATAAATTATCTCAAAAAGACTAGAGAGTCTAATTGTTTTCAAAGTTTAGGGTAGAAAATTTTGGAGTATTGGATATCACACTTGGAAATTCTAACTTGGAAATTAACTAATTCTGATACATACTAGAGCTATTAAGATTTTTCTGAATGTATAAATTCACCTTAATTTACTTCCTGCCTAACGGCACAGTCTAATAAAAAAGAAATCTAGGAGCTGAGGCATCTTACAGAGGGCTTGATTACCAACGCCACTTAATCCCCTGAGTATCTCCAGTTACAGTCCTGGATGTGCCTGAACAGCTCTGTGTTTTCCTCTGGATATCTCAGGCATCCCCAGAAACAAAGAATCAAATACCACCATGTTACTTGCAACATCCCAGTTGGCCAATAAATTCTGGTATGACTCCTGAACCTCTTTACGAACACTTGGGAGCCTCTGTACCCCCCAATACCACTAAATCCATAATTCAAATGAAATGATATATTAGTCTACATTGCTGAAGTTGGGATCTATAGATTTATATCTTTACCTCAGATCATAGGCAAAACATGTCAATAAGAAAGATTTTTGTTTTTATTTTATACGATAATACTGTGATTTCAGGAAATAATGTATTCAACTAATAGGTATAGTCAGATAACAATAGCTAATGGGAATGGAAAATGTGTAATATGTTTTTCACTTTTTTCAGAGATGTTAATTATTTTTTTGACCATACCCATCAGTGCTTCTGGCTGTACTCTGGGGAATATGTCATGCTAGAGATCACTCTGGGATTCCTACATGCAAATCATGTGCTCTGCATATTGAACTATCTCTCCCCCAATCTTCTTTCTTTGGGTCACCCAAATGTCATTCAGGGTTTCTGTCCTAGAGGCCACAGGGTTCCTAGAGGCTACTCTAGGAAATAACTAAGTGGGATATATTTTTTGTAGGAGGAGTGTTGGGTGGTGCTTGCTGGCTACTCTCAGTGCTGTACTCATGGACCATGTGATCTGAGAGTCAGCCACAGCAAGACAAATTTCTTAATCCCCATACAATTTCCCCGTCCCTTGAGTAGATGGTTTAATGATAGAAGCCTCAGTATCATGATGCTATATTACTGAAAAGCGTGAGCCACCAGGGCCACCACAGCCTTTTTGTGCTTTCTAGGACTATACTTAGTGGTACAAAGAACCTCCAGGGTGAGGTTGTTTGGGGACCTGTGTGCTTGGAATTGAACTTGGGTCTTACATGGGTCTCTGATCTTTCAGATATCTCCCCTGTTAGAATTTCAATAATTTAAAATCATATTTTCAATAATTTTCTTTCTCAAGGAGTCTCTCGAACAGTTTTCAGGGGGACCCTTAGGGGCAATTAAGTTTACTCAGCCAGCTGGGCTGGTGTTTCATTCCTAGAGGCCTGCAGTGTCAGGGATTGCCAGTCATCCTGTGCCTCTTCGAACTTCCAGGGCTACAACCAGCCATGCTTGGGAGGCCATGTTTCAACTGGGGATCAAGTCCTGGTGATCATAAGTTCATGCTGAACCCCAGCCCTTTTACTAATGTAATTAATGTTTGGGGATCACACCCAGAGGTGCTCATGGCTTGCTTCTGTCTCTGTATTCAGGAATCCCTCCTGGTAGTGCTCAGGGGACCATCTCAGGTGCTGGGGATCAAACTTCAGTCTACCGCATGCAAGGCAAGGGCCCTTCCTATTGGACCTCTGAACCGCCTTTAATACAACTTTAATTTAAGTCACTGTTCATTTACAAAGTTATTCATGATTGCATTTCAGGAATACAACATTTTAGTTGACACTAATTATGCCAAAACCAGTAACAATGATGGGTCTCATGCCCCTGACCATGAAAGAGCCTCCAAAGTGGCATTGTTGGGAAAGACGAGTAAAGAGAGGCTTCTAAAATTTCAGGGCTAGGATGTATGGAAATGTTACTGAGACTGCTTGAGAAATTTGCCAATCAATGTGATGATGATGATGATGATGATGATGATGATGATGATGATGATGATGATGATTTTATATGCATTTTATAGATGGATCATTTTTGTTCTTGTTCACTCATATAGACACTCTATGTCTTTCGGTTGGTGAATTTGGGTCATTCCCACTTAGCGTGATTATTGGTACATGGTGCTTGTTGTCTTTCTTATTTTGATTTAAAAGATGCATGGACAGGAGCAATAGTTCAGTGAGTTGGGCATTTGCCTTGCATGCAGCCCACCTAAGTTTGATTCCTGGCACTCCATATGGTTCCCTGAGACCACCAGCAGTGACATTTGAGTGCAAAGCCAGGAGTAAACCCTGATTACAGCTTGGTGTGGTCCCTGAACAAAACAAAACAGTCATATATATATACATATATATATATGTACATATATATGTGTACATATATACATATATATGTATATATTTGCCTGTATATAGATACATGTTTTATACCCACTTATTTCAATCTGACTTTTCATGTGGATGTTTTTTCCTAATGATTCACTCAATTTCTTTTCATTTTTTTATTTTTAGAGTGTCTGGTGCAAATAATTTGTTTTAGTGTTAGCATGAGGATTGTGTCATACTTTCTAATTCTAAAGATGTCTTTCTCTATTTGTGTTGGTAGTCATTCATCATTTGACTAAACTAGTTCTGACCCTTTTCCCTTCCTTTTTATATTTTTGTTGTTGCCTCATATTGGTTATTTTATTTCTGTTTCTATATTGCTGTTTATTCTCTTGCTCAAGATTTTTTGATCTTTGGTTTCTTTTTTCATATAGAACTCATTTTATCATTTTTTGTAGAGCAGGTCTTATGAAAGTAAATTAGGTTAGCTATGATTTGTCTTGAAAAGGCCTTTTTCATCATATTTGAATAATAATCTTGGTAAAAAAGCCTAGGTACTAAAACCCAAATAATGTAGGTTTTGTTTTTTTTTAATATTTTCTATTTTTTTTGTCCCTGATCTTGTATTCTGCAACACCTGATTTGCCTCTGATTGAAAGGAGCACTGTTATTTCTCCAGCCCTGTCTCTCTCTTTGTTGAGATGTGGCTAGATGTAATCTATCCACAGCAGTGGCAGCTTGTCTGCACTATACCTTTCGGGACCTCTTCTCTGGTTGTCCCCTCACCTCTACCTATGTTCTGCCCTGCTGATACACAGGCAGATCTCGCTCTCTCCCTCTCTCTCTCAAGTAAACCTAGCTATGAGTTAATTGGGCTTTCTGTAATATGTGGTTTTACTTTTTTTTAATATTTTTTTTTTTTTAGTCACACCTGGCGATGTATAGGGGTTTCTCCTGACTTTGCACTGAGTAGTTACTCCTGGCAGTGCTCTGGGGATTGTATGGAATGATAGAAATCGAACCTGAGCACATGCAAAGTAAACACCCTACCCGCTGTACTATTAGCTCCAGCCCCTCTGGTTTAATGGGAAACTTTTACCCAATATTAACCCAATATTTTCTACACAACATTAACATTTTAGATACTGTTTTTCTGCTCTTTATTTGGAATCTTTATTTGGAAGTTTATGTGGTTTTTATATATTGTCAGACTTAGAAACAATTATAATTGTATGCTTCATTCCCATAAGTTTCTTCATGTCCCTTTGTAATTCTGGTTCCCACTGATTTTGTTTACTTTCTTCCTATCACCAAATAAGTACTGTTCTGCCTTTTGTTACTCTGTATTTGATTGTAATTTTTAAAGTTTTATATAAGTGGAATCCTTTAGCTTATATTCTTTCTGATTCTTCTTTCACCAAAGATAATTTTGAGATTCTATCATGTAGTTTGTAAAAACAGCTATAATTCTAGTCATAAACTACTGTTTCTCAGCTATTTTCAGTCTTATGATACCTCAAATAAAGTTCTGTGAACATTTGTGTATAAGTCTTTCTGTGATTATACGCTTTCTTTTATCTTGGACAAACACATTGGAGGGAAATGGACAGGTGTTATAATAGGCAAATATTTAACTCTTTTAGAACCACAGAATCTCCTACCGCCACACCAGGCTGTCTTCACCAGGGCCCCTTGGAGGGGGCTGAGTTGAGTTTTCCTCCCCACCTCAAGAACGTGCCAGGCTGGAGCGATAGCACAGCAATTAGGCATTCGCCTTTCATGAGGCCGACCCGAGTTCGATTCCTCCGCCCCTCTCGGAGAGCCTGGCAAGCTACCAAGAGTATGGAGCTTCCACGGCAGAGCCTGGCAAGCTACCCATGGGTATTGGATATGCCAAAAACAGTAACAATAAGTCTCTTGAGACCTTACTGGTGCTCGCTCGAACAAATCGATGAGCAACAGAATGACAGTGACAGTGATATACGTACCACGTGTATATCTGTGTATTTATGTATTACATTTTTGCAGTAATGCCTCTATCATACTTTCATTACAATTTTAAATTATAAAACATATATTATGCATATATCTTGGTGTCTGTTTTTATTCTGCACTCCCCCAGAATATATGCTTCTCCTTCTCCTTCACCTTCTCTTCCTACTTCTCCTTCTTCTTTTTATCCCCCCAACTATCTGTGATTTTGTTTGTGTCATCTCCCTCTCTCAGTTGACTATTGCTGAAAAATTCTTGCTGAATTCTCCTAGGCCATTTACCCCTCTTTCCTAAGTTTCAAAAAAAATTAATACATTTCATTATAGTTGGATCTCTGGGTTCATTATATTTCATTTTTTAGATATTTAACTTGTAACAACAAAAAAATGCATTAAATTCTGAAAGTAAGTATCAAAATGACAGCAAATAAGGACTGTAGAAAGTCAAAGAAACAGGAATCAGAATAACTTGATAGTTTTATAAACTTTCACAGATTTATTTTAAAATTTATAAGCTTGAATACTTAAGTAACAAATAATGATAATTCTGTGTAATGCAGTTTAATATAAGAAGTTTATTATTCATTTTTTAATTTAGCTAACTTCTTTGGAATTGTTAATTGTTCCTTCAATTTATAAAAGAAGAATGTGTGTTAAATTAACTTTTAAACTTTTAAGCATTAGTTTAATAGATTGAATCAAATATTTTTCTAGAAAATGTGAAATCTACCATTAAAATGTGATCTTGAACAAATTATTAAAATATCATTTATATTATTATGTAAATAATTAGCAACTTACTTGATTTATAGGTCATCAATTTTATACATTAGCCTTCACTTGATGAAAACTTTTTGACCATGAATTGCTCACATTATAGTTAGCTAAGACTATGACTCTTGATATCCTTATGCGTGATACCACAAGATATAATGATAGATCCTCTAATTATGCTAGGAGTTGGATATAGCATTAAGTAGAAAACCATAATGTACACAAAATAAAAGGCTGAGATTTACATTTAGTAATACTTTTAACCATTGAGGAACAGTAATACTTTTAACCATTGAGGAATAGTGAATTCTCACATAATGTTATAAGCAATTTTCTTCAGTTTAGGAAATTTATTAATATTGCATGCCCTAAGATATAGCCTTATTTCTGAATTAATTGTGCAAAATCTGCAGCTGTCAACTTCAGAACACTGGGGGAAAAGCCAAAAATTGTATAAGGAATATGAAAACAAAACTGGCATATATTTTATCACTAAAATATTCCAAAGTGCTATAGGTAGGCTGATTGACAACTTTTTTTCTTTTTACTCAACAACAGATAATAAATAAAATTTGAGTTAATTTTACTCAACATCAATTATATTCTCCACATGAAGATCCCCCATGTACATGTATATATTTTACGCATATGCAGATGCAGATGTATATCTATCTATCTGTGTATATATATATATATATGTATATACATAGAAAGCTGCCACTTTTATATGCTCACCTTTTGGTTACAGCTGGGCTAGTAAGAATAATTTATTTGGTATTTTTAAGAATCAATATAAGGTAGGAGTGAATTTTGTAATAGATTCTTTCCTCTTTAGTACTGAAACATGGAAGGTGGAATATGGCAATCTGCTGCTGGCCTTATCTCTGGCTAGGTAAATCAAGTTCAGTTGGAATAGGTAGGAATAGTCAATCATAAAGGATAGCGTAAGGACATCACAAAAAGTCCTGTCAGTCTTTGTTGTTTAGAGGCCAGTCCTATCATTCCTCTTTCATCTTTAGTTCATATAAGACAAAAAAAATTCCCTTGGCTTCTCTCTTTGGTCCAAGATAAATTAAGCCATTTGGAACCAAGGTAGTTCTGATTGATATAACACTGTTGATTTTTTTTAAATTTTACTGAATCACTGTGAGATAGGTACAAGCTTTCATGTTTGGGTTACAGTCCCACAATGATCAATTACCCATCCCTCCACCAGTGCACATTCTCCACCACCAATATCCCCAGTATACCCCCCCTTCCCCACCCTTCCCCTGCATCCATGGTAGACAATATTTCCCATACTCTTTCTCTGCTTTGGGGCATTATGGCTTGCAACACAGACGCTGAGAGGTCATAGTGTTTGGTCCATTATCTACTTTCGGCACACATCTCCCATCCCGACTGATTCCTCCAGCCATCATTTTCTTAGTGATCCCTTCTCTTTTCCATCTGCCTTCTCCCCTCTGCTCATGAAGCAGGCTTTCAGCTATGGGGCAATCCCCCTGGCCCTTGTATCTACTGTCATTGGATGTCAGCCTCTTGTGATGTTATCCTATACTCCACAAATGAGTGCAGTCCTTCTGTGTCTGTCCCTCTCTTTCTGACTCATCTCACTTAGCATGATACTCCAGATTTTGTGAACAGTGCTGCATTGAACGTATAGGTATAGATGTCATCTCTAATGTACTTTTTTGTATCCTCGGGATATATTCCTAGAAGTGGTATTGCAGGGTCATATGGAAGTCATATGGAAGCTCAATTTCTAGTTTTTGAAGGACTGTCCATATTGTTTTACAGAAAGGCTGGACCAGTCAGCATTCCCACCAACAGTGAATTAGCGTCCCTTTTCCCCCACATCCATGCCAGCACTTATTTCTTTTATTCTTTTGAATGTGTGCCAGTCTCTGTGGTGTGAGATGATATCTCATTGTCATTTTGATTTGCATCTCCCTGATGACTGTTGCTTTTTATTTTGATTTTAGTAATTGAATTCACCAATTAATTTTAATGCCCATAATTTCAAAGAATATGTTAAGTGTTCCTAGTATTCAGAGTAGAATAATATATAGTCTTTTCATTCATAGAGCTTTTCTAAAAGGGGAGATTGTGTAAATAACCAGAATAATTTAGAGATCTATAATTTCTACTAAAAATGTATATAAAGGAGGAGTGAGGCATTACATTGAGTAAATTGGGATGTTTTTTCCTGGAAGCAGTAGTAGTGTAATGGAGGCAGTCTCTGCCCAGATAAAAGAATGAATAAAGATTTTGAGTTTGGAAAGCACATGGTACTTTTTAAAAACAATAGATAGTACCGTCTGGCTACATACATGTCTCAGCTATAATGGTCATTCACAATTTTGTTATGAAGACCCAGAACAGGAAAATAAATGATCTGTATTTGACATGGTGAACATGGGGGGAGGAGATTGGATATTTTTGACTATGGAAATGCCGTGATCAGAAAACCGTTCTTGATTAGTTTTATAAGAATATGGTTAGAAAATGGAAAAATTAAGGCTAGGAAATGGATTTAGGAGAAGTGATATTATAGGAGATATCAAAAATACCTCAGAATTTTGTAAGTAATTAGTTTGGTGATAATGTTAAGAATTAATGAAAATTTGAAACTTATCAACCTCTAACCTTTATGCACAAATCCCACACCACTTATGTTAAGAAAAAGTCCAAGCTTGGTTTCTTTTATAAAACTAAAAAAATACTAAAACATTAAATAACAATAAATAAAATAGTAAATACTAAAACCACCACCACCACCACCATCATCATCATCATCATCTTCATCTCGTTGATCATCGAATTTCTTTAGTGATCTCATTAACGTCTCCATTCATCCTAGCCCTGAGATTTTAGAAGCCTCTCCTTACTCCTCCTTCCCAACAATGCCGCATTGGAGGCTTTCTGGGTCAGGGGAATGAGACCCACCATTGTTACTGGTTTTGGCATATGAATATGCCACAGGGAGTTGTAGGCAGGAAACTCTTGGTAGCTTGCCAGGTTCTCCCAGAGGGAGAAGTAGGCTATAAGATGTCTTCTGGGAGCTTGGTTTTAAGTCTCTGGGTGTTGGCTGTTGATGGGATTACAGGGCGCTAGGGGCAGTCCCTGGGTGTGACCGCCTAGCTACTGGGAAATGGGAAATCTGGGCAGAAGAGGTCCAGTCCCGATCTGAGCAGACTTGGAGGTCTCAGCCCCGGGTCCCCCACACCTTGGTTCCTCTGCCGGTACCTTCATGCATGAGTCTTGTCCAAACGTGTGGAGAGGGGTCTTGGCATGGCTGTGGCTAAGGCTCCAGAGGTCTTCGACTGCGGGAGCTCTGCTTGGGGTGGGGAGGGAAGCTGGAGCCCACCCCGTCCAAGGAGCCCCGGGGAAGACAACCAGGTGCGTGGTCCAGAGACTCATCGCCAAATACTAAAATACCAAAATAAAATAATTTTTTTTCTTTTTATAAAAAAAAAGACCAAGATTGATTGTAATGAAATTCTGCCTCATCTTTAACACTATAGTTAAAAGATTCCATGGTTCGAAATAAACTTGTGTAGTTTTATTTATTTTATTATTGGAGGGAGGACTTCCAAGCACTGCTCTTGGGATTTGTGGCCACTCCCGGCAATATTCAGGCTGCATGACTCAATCCATAAGATCATAGTGTCATGTTGCTGGGTCCCAGGGTTGCTTGGGAAACTAGGGCCAAACCTGGTGATGTTTGGAGTCATCTGGGACTCCAGAGATAAACTGTAGCTTTCCACAAGTCACACATGCCTTTTAGCTAACTGTCCGGCACCGAGATCTGGTTTTATATCTCAGCTTACATCTCAGACTTGTATAAGATGCTTAAAATTTAAAAAATCTGTTTTGTCATGTTATATTAAAATAATGTAATTTGCCTTTTATCATCCTCACGGAATTATGTGAGATAATGTTTGTAAAGCAACTGAGCTTACCTAGAATATCACGAAGATTCATTAAATGCCTTGTCATTTTAAGCCTGTGTGTTTTTAATGTGCTGCTTAAGTCTCTTCAGAGCCATAAACCAGCCTTTTATAAGAAAGGATGTTGGATGTGGAAAAACCCCTTTCAATCAGAGTAGAGACTAAGCTGTTTTCAATTTTCTATCTGTGGTGACTGAAATATATTCTTAATCTATTCTTAATAATCTCATGGTGTTCTGCAAAATTTAGTCATACTTGTCTTTTTTTTTTTTTGGTTTTTGGGTCACACCCGGCGATGTACAGGGGTTATTCCTGGCTCTTCACTCAGGAATTACCCCTGGCGGTGCTCAGGGGACCATATGGGATGCTGGGATTAGAACCCGGGTAGGCCGCGTGCAAGGCAACCGCCCTACCCGCTGTGCTATCGCTCCAGCCCCCACTTGTCTTTTCTTTGTGACTTCATTTCTGCTTCAGTTTCTTAATTCATACCGTTCATTGTACCTAAACCTTGTACCAAACTAGCCTGCTTCAGTGCTTAGGGAAAAGGCGGTTCGGTTAGAAAACGGTCCCCTATGGCTAAAGTAGTGGAAGTAATGGACACGATCACTCTTTATAAGAACTGCATGCTGAAAGTAGGTAAAGGAACACACATAATAACCTTTCAGTATCTGTATTGAAAACCATAATGCCTAATAGGAGAGAGAGAACAATAAGGACAGGATGGGGTAGGGGCGGGAGGGCACGAGGGAAAAGGGGGACATTGGTGGTGGGAAATGTACATTGGTGGAAGAATGGGTGTTGGAACATTGAATGACTGAAATCCTACCAAGAACATTATTGTAACTGTGTGTCTCATGGCAATTCAATAAAAAATAAATACTTTTTTTAAAAGATATAGAGAAAATGTTAGCTTTACATAAGCAAAAAAATTTTTTTTTCTAATGCTGCTTTGTTTCTGCCATTCACTTCCACATCCACAAACTTACCTCCCCCTGGAACCTTGCTCTTCATATGTCATCAAGTAAATGGTTGACATGTAATATTTTAACAGTCACTCTCTGTCTTTGGTCTTATGAACTTAAGATATTTGCCTAATAAGCACATTAATATTGTTATCAATGAACAAAGGAGGAGAATTAGAACTGGGAAATGCCATATGTTTTAGTTTAGATTTTAATATGGGGGGGTGATATTGGTGTTACACCCAGCAGAGCTCAGGGCTTACTCCTACATTTGTGCTCAGGGATAACTCCTGGTTGTGCTTAGAGGTCCAATTCAGTTCTAGGTATTGAAACCAGGTCAACTGAATGTAAGGCAGAAACGTTGCAAGTACTATCTTTCTGACCCCTCAGATTGCTTAATATTTGGAATATATCAATTTTCTATATCCTAGCTCATTATGAATTTAATTTATACTGATATGGATAGAATACTTTATTGCCACTTTGTTATCTGGATGTGGGGTAGTCATTTCTCTAACCCACTATAGGTTACAACTACCTAAATATTACGTTATGATCTTGGAAATGTTACACTGTATTTTAAATGATATATACATTTGAAGTTCTTATTTAGGCTCTGTTACTTATAGTATAGTTATAGCAGTTTTTAAGTTCAAGCTTATATTCAGTAACTTTCTAACAAAAGTAATGTTCATGAGTGAACTCAAAGGAGAAGAGTCCTTTAATGCAGCTGCGGTAATCCATGAGTATAAAATGAACATGGCTATCTATTTTCTCATGACATGTGAAAAAATATGTGTTAAAATGAGCTTAGAAGCTGTGGCATATATTCTCCCCCCCCACACACACACACATCCTTATTTTATTGAATCATTGTGAGATACAGTTCTAAAGCTTTCATGATTGAATTTTGGTCATGAAATGATTGAAAACCCCTCCCTCCATCAGTGCCCATTTTCCACCACCAATGTCCCCAGTATCCCTCCCACCTCAGCCCCCTATCTTTTCCACTGCCTCTGTGGCAATCACCTTCCTTCTTACTCTCTATTTTGGGGCATCAATATTTGCAAGGACTGGAGCGATAGCATAGCGGGTAGGGTGTTTGCCTTGCATGTGGCTGCAAGGTTCAATTCCTCTGTCCCTCTTGGAGAGCCTGGCAAGCTACTGAGAGTATCCCACCTGCACAGCAGGGTCTGGCAAGCTACTCATAGCGTACTCAATATGCCAAAAACAGTAATAAAGAAATCTCACAGTAGAGACATTACTGATGCCCACTTGTGCAAATTGATGAATAATGGGATAACAGTGCTATAGTGCTACAGTACTACATGGTTTTCAATACAGATGCTGAGACACCATCATGTTTGGTTCTTAGTCTAATTTCAGCATGCATCTCCCATATAGAGAGATTCCTCCAACCATCATTGACTTAATGATCACTTTTCCGTCCCAACTGCCTTTTCCCCCAACACATGGGGCCGACTTCCAAACCACTTAGTAATCCTCCTGGCCCTTGTCTCTACTGCCCTGAGATTATGTTATTTTATATTCCACAACTGAGTGCAGTAATTCTATGTCTGCCCCTCTCTCTTTCTGACTCATTTCACTAAGCATGGTACTCTCCATGTCCAACCACTTATTAGAAAATCTCATGACTTCATCTTTTTTAACAACTGCATAGTATTTCATTGCTTAGATATACCTAAATTTCTTTAACCAGTCGTCTGTTCTTGGGCATTGGGTTGTTTTCAGATTCTAGCTATTGTGAACAGTGATACAATAAACATACAACTGCAGATGTCATTACTACTGTGCTTTTTTGCATCACTGGGATATTCTCAGAAGTGGTATTGCTGAATCATATCAAAGTCCAGTTTCTAGTTTTTTGAGGAATGCCCATGTTGTTTTCCAAAGAGACGAACAGTCGGCATTCCCACCAACAATGAATGAATGAGTCCCTTTATCCCCATACCGGCAATAGTTGTTATTTTTGACATGTGCCAGTTTCTGTGGTATAAGATGATATTTTATTTTGATTTGTAGCTCCCTGATGTTAGCAATGTAGAGCATTTTTCATGTGACTTTTGGCCATTTGTATTTCTTTTTTGAAGAAGTTTCTGTTCATTTCTTTCCCCCATTTTTTTGATGGGGTTGGAGGTTTTTTTCTTATAAAGTTCTAAAAGTGTCTTGTATATTCTGGATATTAACCAAATAATAATAGTCATTCTCCTCTCGGAGAGCCCGGAAAGCTACCAAGAATAACCCGCTCGCACGGCAGAGCCTGGTAAGCTCCCCATGGCATATTCTATATGCCAAATATAGTAACAAAAATGGGTCTCATTCCCCTGACCCTGAAAGAGCCTCCAATATGGCACTGTTTGGAAGGACAAATAAGGAGAGGCTGCTAAAATCTTAGGGGTGTGACGAATGGAGATGTTACTTGTAAAAATTTACAAAGGCGGCGCATGCAGGATGGGGAGATGATATGTGTCGTGTTGTTCTGTTGTCTGCAGGCACTCAGGGCACTTCTTTCTCTCATGTGCCGCTTGCATTCGGTGTTCTCGAGCCGCGGTGTATGGACCGGATTGGGACGGCTCCTCCTTGTGCTCTGCTTCTGTGTGTGCCACTGTGCTCTCTTCTGTCTGTCTCTCTGTCTGTCTCTGTTATCTCTCCTCTTGTCTCTTCCGACCTCTCTCTATCTCTGCTCCTGTGCCTTCTTCTGTCTGTGTTTTCTCATTCGCTTCTGTGTCTTCCCGTGTGTCTTCTGTGTCTTCTCTTGTGTCATCTTCTTTGTCTGTCTTTCCTGTTTTCTTCTTCTTTCTCCCATCTTCTTCTTCTGTCTCCCCTGTCTTCCCCCACAGTCTTAGTTTATATGGCAAATTACATAGGGTTGTGACACAAAGGTGGGTTGAACATTAATAAATCAACAAAGAAGGGTAAGACCATTTCTCGAGGAGATTAACAAAACCTCATCTAAGGAGATTACTAGGAGATCCGCTCAAGGGTGGGATTCAAACAGGGGTGTGTCAGGATGTGTCCCTTTCTTCCTTCCTCAGCTAGTAATTTGCTTAAATAATTATAGTAAATTTGCTTCTAATATTTCTAGCAAAGTCATTCTGTATGAGCACAGTAAGAGATATATCAGACTTAAAGTTTTGTTCATCCTAAGGACATTCACTATATATTGTAGACCACAGTCCTCAGGCCAGTTTAGTCTTCCTAACCCCAGCAGGGTCCTAGTCTTGTCGTTACTTTTGGATCATGACAGTATTTGTCTATGACCATGCTCTCAACTTATAGTTGAGTATTGTGGCACTTTGGCCTGGCCCATTTCGATGCCAGGGTAGCTCACAGCTTTTCTGTCCCTCTCGGTACCCTGCTTTTTGGGTACTAGGAACTAAGGGCAACTGAGTGGAGAAAGAAGATGCCCAGGAGTAATATTATTGGAGTCAATCAACTCCCAAGTTACAAAGCATAATATTAACTGTCTTCCTGTCTCCATACAGAAAGGGCATTGCTTTAAGGTAAACTAAGTTCCCTGCAGCAGGGCTAAAAGGACAATCCCCATGTCATCCTACAGTTACTGGCACCCACTTGAGCAAATCTATGAACAATGGGATGACAGTGATACAGTGATACAGTGATTAACCCCTTACTTGTGGGTATTTGGTAAATAATTTTTCCCATTCTGTGCTCTCTCTGTGTACTTTAGTTACTATTTTTTTTGAGGAGCAGAAGCTTCTTAGTTTAATGTTGTCCCATTTGTTTATGTTTGTTTCCAGTTGCTAGGACAGTGATGTTTCATCCTTATAGATGACTTTATCTGCATTGTCATGAAGGGTTATGCCTATATTTTCATCTATGTACCTCGTGGGTTCAGGTCTGATATTGAGCCTTTAATCCATCTTGATCTAACTTTGGTGCTTGGTTTTAGACAGAGGCCTGAGTTCACTTTTTTGGCATGTAGCTTCCAGTTTTCTCAACACCACTTGTTGAAGAGGCTTTCCTTGTTCTGCTTGGCATTTCTTGCTCCTTTATCAATGATTAAGTCATCCTACTCTTGAGAACCTGTGTCAGAATATTCAACTGTAGTCCATTGGTCTGAAGACCTGTTTCTATTCAATACCATGTTGTTTTAATTACAATTGCTTTGTAGTACAGTTTGAAGTTGGAGAAGGTGGTGCCACACATCTTCCTTTTCCTGAAGATTGCTTTAACTATTCATGGAGGTTTATTATTCCATATGAATTTCAAGAGTGTTTTGTCTATTTCTTTGAAAAATATCATGGGTATCCTTATAGGGACTGCACTGAATCTGTATAATACTGTTGGGGAGTATTGCCCTTTTGACAATGTTAATACTCCCAATCCATGAGCAGGGGATGTATTTCTATTTCCTCGTGTCTTCTTTTATTTCTTGAAGGTTTTTTTTTGCACTTGATTTCCTGAGGCATTATTGTGAATGGGATTTAAAAAAATCTCTTTTCTCTTTATTTTCTTTTGTTATTTGTATGTAGGAAGCTATGGACTTTTGGGTATTGATTTTGTAAACTGCCACTTTACTATACAAACCTATTGTTTCTAGGAGCTTTTTTTATAGAGTTTAGGATTTTCTAAGTA
Organism: Sorex araneus; assembly: GCF_027595985.1. NCBI lineage: Eukaryota > Metazoa > Chordata > Mammalia > Eulipotyphla > Soricidae > Sorex > Sorex araneus. The sequence goes on along the minus strand of NC_073303.1, from coordinate 304,263,054 downwards.
TAGTATCATGTCATCTGCAAATAGTGATAGGTTGACTTCTTCCTTTCCTACCTGGATGCCCTTTATATATTTTTCTTGCTTAACTTCTATGGCAAGTACTTCTAATACTATATTGTGTATAAGTGGTGAAAATGGGCAACCTTACCTTGACCCTGATATTAGAGAGAAGATTGAGAATAATGCATCCTGTGTCCTTGTGGTAAATAGCTTTGTCTGTACTGAGGAAAGTTTCTTCAACTTTCATTTTATTGAGTTTTTATAATAACTGGATACTGTATTTTGTCAAATGCCTTCTCTGCATCTAATGATAATAGCATATATTCTTTAAGGATTATTACTGGTTAGCATTTTTCAAAAATAAAATTGTGCATTTTGCAAACATGGATGGACATTGAGATGATTGTGCTAAATGAAATTATTTCAAGAGGTAAAATATAGTTTTGTTAGGTTTACTCATGAAATATGCATAATAAAGGCAAAAAAAGCTTTTTAAATTAAAAAATATTTCTAGACTCTAAACAATATTGTGATTATCAGAGGTAAAGGAAAGAAGGGTGAAAGTAATGCATTAGCGGGTCATTTTGGGGTTTTTGGTGTTTTAACATGATGCTCCACACCGGACTATCCCCAAGACTTATTCCCGGCTCAGGGATCAGTCCTGGTGTGCTTGGGTACGATATATAATTCCAGGGATCAAACCAAGGATGACCTACCTAATGCAAGGTATGCACTCCCCCTTATACTCCCCCTACAGTCCCCCATGAGTATTTTGATGATGTGTCATTTCTAGAAAGTTGGTGGCAGGTATGGTTTCAAATATATATGCGTGACACTGTCCACCCAATTTTATTCTAAGTAATTGGTAAACTCATAAAATTTGTAACAGTGAATCCTAATATTATGGGAGATAAAATGTCTCAAAATCATATACCTAATAGAATAATTGAATTAGAGTAAGTAATTTCTATTACAATTCAGTTCTAAGAACAACTAGTGCAATTAGAAATGGTTAAAGCATATATATATATATTAAAAAAGACATATAAATGACCATTAAACATATAAACATATGCTTTTTATCACTATACATTAGGAAAATGCAAATCAAAGTTACAAAAATATAATGTATGCCTACTGGGATTGGTATAGTAAATCAGAAAATAGTATGTGTTACTGAGATTTGGAGAGGAATTGACACTGATGTATTGGTGAAATAAATGTAAACTTGTGCAATTGTTTTTGAAACAGTTTTGACATTTCTTAAATTGTTAATCATAGCATTTCCATATTGCCCAGAAATTTCATGGCTATAAACACAGGTCCATCCATACAAAGATTTGCAAAATGTTCCCAGTGGCTTTATAATAGACTAAATGTAGGAGGGGAAATCTACCAAAATGTCTATATGTAATGTAAATTTTTAAAAAATCTAAATACTACATGGATGAAACTCTAAAACAAATAAACCAAAGAGGCAAGATGTAAACTACTACATGCTCAGTAACTTAATTTTATTAAGTGCCAAAAAAATCAGTGAATCTACAGAAGCAAAATTATTTATTTCCTAGGGCTGAGAAAGCGACTGCTAATGAATATAGTATTTCTGTTTGTTTTGTTTTATTTTGGAGCTTTTCTGGGCAGTGCTCATGACTTACTCCTGGTTCTATGCTTAGAGATCATTTCTGGTGGGGGTTGGGGAACTATGTTGGGTTCCAAGGATCAAACTAGGGAAAGCTATTGCAAGACAAGTACCCTAATTAATTTTAGGGGGTAAAATTGTTTAAAATAGACAGTGATCATTGTTATATAACTCTGAAATTGTAATAGTCATTCAAATTGTAATAATCATTCAATAATTCATTTCAAATTATTTTGAATTGTATCTCAATATTATCTGCTTTACAAAAGTAGGAACAATGGGTTTCAAGTTCAAGACGAGGTAATCTATACTTTTCAAAACAAGTGGATATATGGAAGAGGAAATCTAGATCATTTGAAAGTGACCAAAGCAAGTAGGGGTTGGTTATATTTCTTAACTCTCAGGTGGAAAGCAGTTGATAGAAGACACCTTTGGGAACCTTAGATGGCTATCTCATTGAGTGAAATGGGAGTTGGAATGGCTCTATTTTATGATTAGCAAAATAACTGGTCAGTTAATCTCTTTATACTTAAGTGCTCCTGCATAAATTATTTAGTGCCATCTCCAAAGTTAATTAAAATTTTCTATAATGTATCATTATGGAAAAAAGGGAAAATATGCATTTTAATAATATAGATATTTACTGTTTTTATATTTACCAGATTTAAGGAGAAAAAAATAAATAAGTTTTTCTCTAAGAGGATTTAATCATTAGAAGTAAATTGATATTAAGAATATTGAGATACTATCTCTTTAGAAATTATTTTTAATAATGGGTATTGATCAAATAATGATCAACTTTGGGTGATAAGTTTAATCTCAGTAGGTTCATCTCCCTTACCTCCATTAATATTGTTGTATTCTTTTTTCAATCATGCTTTAGATCTGGGTTCACACCCAGCAGTGCTCAGGGCTTACTGATGGCTCAGTAGGGATCACTCCTGATGACTCAGGGGACCATATGGCATGCCAGGGGTCAAATTTGAATTGACCACATGTAAGCCAAGCTCCCTAATCACTGTACTATCTCGCCAGCTCTCATGTTTTATTTTTAACCCTTATATAATTTTTTTACTATTATTACAATAGCTTATATAGCCATCTATTCTATGATCTATAGTACCTTTTGATTTCATAATTAAAGCAGTCTGAGCAAAATATATAAATGTCTTAGAAGGTTTAGGTAGTCAAAGCACCCTATTAAACTCAAGATGTTTATTAACAAAGATATTAAAAAACAAATACTGGGAGTGGAGAGAGTACCGGGATAAAGGTGCATGCTGTGCATGAAGCTGACCTGGTTTCATCTCTAGTATCATGTGGCATCCTAGGGATGTCAGCCCTAGGGATTCCAAAGAACTGCTTGTTTGGCTTGGATAATCCTGAGCACTGCAGGGCCATTAGAACCACTGAATCCTTAGGCCCTCACATTGAACTGCTGGCCCTGACCACTTGGCAACAATTTTAATTGTGGAATGGGGCAGGGCAGGCATTCTGAGCATTACTTGGGAGGCCCCTCTCCTTGCAAGCAAAGCAAATTTGACACTCTTCTTAAATATTTCATATGACAAGTCATTAAATAATTTATAGTCTTGTCACAATGAGGCATTGGGTATTAGGTTGCTTTTCAATGTTAATTCACTTCTCAACATCTATTATGTTTAAATAAATATCTTAATATATAGCTAATACTTGACTATTCTCAAACAGTAGATTCACCTAATAATTTAATGTAAGTGTTTCTTCTGAGAATATTTTGTGTCCTAAATGCTCTTTTAAATTGTCAGCATTCTGTTTCCACCAAGCGTTTTTGTTGCTTAAAATTATACTGACACATATTACCATCTTGTGTTGTAATACTCTATGATTATTTCTCTAAGGAATTTTTACATGAGTCATTCTTTTCCAAGATTTCCCCATTCTTTTCTGTATCTAAGTTACAAAACACTTTTACCAAGTGAAGTGATTTTTTTTTCAAATGCATGTTTGTTATTCCTCTATCAAAAAAGTTCATTGACTTCTTTCTCTTGATATATTTAAAAACAGGTACATTGATGCAATTCATACTATATTGGTTCATATTATCTGGAAATCATTAAGCGAACAATAAAATACTTGGACTTTTGTCGTGGAGTCCAAAGGAATTCAAAATAATTTTTATGAATTCGGATAGAATTTCAGTCCTTATACCCTAGTGTGATAGGTTCTATTTTTTTAGGATTTGTTTTCTAAAAATTAATATTGCTCAAATGTTAAAATTTGATGAACATGATTTTGAGTAATATAATGCATTTTCATGAGAGACACCTACCAAAGGTACTTTTTGTGTTTGTGTTGCAACCAACATCCATGTGCATTTGCAATTCAAAAATCAGTCTGTCCTCAGAGCTTGGGTGAAATTTGCTTAAGATGTCTGGAAGGTTCATGGTTTTCAGCTGTGCAAACATCTTCAAACCCAACTGAATTTATATTAATCCCTTCATTTAAATAATTCTCTTATATTGTTTTTAGGGTCACCTCCAAAGGAACTAATTGTGGCAGAATAAGACAAGTTAGAATCATAATCCTAGGGCTTGTGGAGTTACAAATAGAAACAGATCAATAAATTCCTTTTCCAGGTGAATAGCTGAAGCACAGATTATTTAATACAATGCCCAGGGAAAACTAAATAGTTGATGATAGAGCCAGAATAGAAATGCTTTGACTTTTACTTCCTTTAATTGTAGAGCTGACTTTGATGAAAATGATTGTTTTTTAAATCACTGCTGAAGGCCTTTGAGACTATCTAATGTAATACTTTAAGTATAATAGAAAATAATCTTAAAATGGCTCTTTTTTAATAAATGTTTTTTTTAAAATACTGAGAGAAGCATAATCATAATACAACTTTATGTGAGTGAGGTGTGATGGACTGAATTGTGGGTGTGCATCCCTAAATTGTGGTGGAGTTTTCACTCCCAGTAATACAAAATGTGAATTTATTTAGTGATAGAATATTTATCGGTGATTAGGTTAAAATTGGAGTTTCACTTTTTTTGCACTGGGGAGTGTGGCTCATGACAGGTCATGGTAGATTATGTGATGGGGATAATCTCTTGAGACATGTGACTAGATCGTACTCCTTAGAACAGCATCCCAGAAGTGAACTGATGCTGAAAGATGTAGGCCTTTCAGCAGTAGGTTATTTCTACATTATACCTTCTTTCCTTCTTTGCTTTCTAGGAAGAATCTAGAATAAAACATTTTAATGTCATTTTGCTATCACTGGTATTCTTATATGAACAGTAACTTTTGATAAAGAATAAAAACCACGTGAAAGCATGCAGAGATCACTGGTACCTGAGGTTTATAGAAAAAAAAAATTGAGTTTCATTGCCAGGTCTGTGTTAAAACTCGGGTCATTGAAGTAATGCCATCAACAACAAAGAAGGGAAGAGGAGGAAGTCAGAGAATTGGTGGGATTGATGCTAGAACATTTTGTCTAAAACTCAACAAACAATGACTTTGTCAATCATCAGTCTTTTATAAAATAAGTAATAAATAAATGATCAGCAATCACATAGATTAACCCCTATGTTAGCCAAGAAGAGAGGCCTATAATAGATTCTTCCTCACAGTTCTCAGAAGGAAGCCGTCTTACTGATTTCTTCTTGAATTCAAGACTTCTAATTTCTAGAACTATGATAAAATAAGTTTCAGCTGCTTAGCTATTAGTCTGCACTATTTTGTATCAGTTCTAGAAAACAATAGGCTTTATTTATTTGGAACTAGGGTATTCAGGAGCAAATTATACTGAAAATCCTAAGCTGGCAAACAGAAAAAGTATCTCAAGATTGAACCAATTACACTTTTAACAGAAGTGGAATTCCAGTTCTTCCATATTTTTAATTCTTTTTTTATTTCCTCAGCTCAACATCCATGCTTATATCAAAGCAGATATATTTGTTCGGCTCTATAGGCAAAAAATTATTCAAGTCTATAATCTGGAAGAGATTTACATGAAAGATAAGCATACCTAAGCCAACCATGAAAGAGCCTCCAGTATGGCATCGTTGGAAGGACGAGTAGAGAGAGGCTTCTAAAATCTCAGGGCTTGGACGAACGGAGATGTTACTGAGACCACTCGAGAAATTCAACGATCGACAAGATGATGATGATGATGATTATGATGAAGCCAACCATAACATATAGTTTTAAAGGACCCTTGGTAGATAAACAAAGTAAGCTATGTTGGGAAGCAAATTTATTTTTGCTGTAGACAGGAAAGAATTTTTGTAGTCTTCAAATATTCATTAAAGCATGATTTTTCTGTATCTGCTGAAACAAGTCAGGAGAAAAAAGTCATGGTGTAAGTTGTTTGTATGCCAAAAGTAATGATAATTAAAAAAAAACCTGATATAGTGAAACTTGACAGGATCCTTCTATCAAGCTGGAAGTTTAAAGAACACGTGGGAGATGTTATGGGTTGTTGGAGGTTAGAGTGATGTGTGGACCGCGATTTTAATGATCAAAACCCTTTAATTTAATATTGATTTTGTCAAGCCTCCCCAGCAGTGTGTGGGTAACAAGCTCCTTCTGATGATGGTTATCATGGTGGTCCTGATGAGTCATTGCTCAGCCTTGCTGTACAGTGCTGATTGCACACACGATGCAGGGGAACACCAAGCCACACTTAGTGGTGCTGTTGTGGGACTTCAAAAGCATTATTGGGGGCTGGAGCAATAGCACAGCGGGTAGGGTGTTTGCCTTGAAAAGCGTTATTGTTATTATTGTTGTATTATTATTATCAGTTTGTCCTGTTTTAGAGCCAATCCTAGTGGTGTTCAGGGATTACTTCCGGTACTGCACGCAGAAATCACTCCTGACCATACAAAGTGCCAGGTATTGAGTCAGCCACTGGAAGACCAATACCTTACACACTGCACTATCTCTCTCCAGCCCCCCAAATATTTCATCCTAATATGAAGAGAGGAATGCATCAGAAGAACATTGACATATATTAAGTGGGAGTGAGAGATGCTCATATTTGCTTTTAGAAAACTGATTCTCAGTCATCTGAAGATAGAAACTAAGAAGGATTTAAGTAGAGGTCGGGAGAACTATGAGTTTAGACTAAAAATGGTAAGGATCTATTACAAATGGCTATGAGAGAAATGAAGACGGTAGCTTTTATGAAGTCTAGCTTTTATTAGGTTTCTTTGCTGAGAGTTTAATAAAGTGTTTGGGCCAAATATTATACACATTTGAAAGCTGCTAAATTGTAATTAAAATAAAGGAAAAGATTTTTCAGGAAACAACACTTCACTTTGAATTTAGATGGAGAAGTTAATTGGTACAATTGCAAGTTAAGCTACACCTATTCCAAAAGCCAGCAATATTTATTTATTTTTTTCTACTATAGTTAAGTTTTCTTTCTTTCTTTTTTTTTTTTTTTTTTTTTGCTTTTTGGGTCACACCTGGCAATGCACAGGGGTTACTCCTGGCTTTGCACTCAGGAATTACTCCTGGCGGTGCTCAGGGGATCATATGGGATGCTGGGATTCGAAGCCGGGTTGGCTGCATGCAAGGCAAACGCCCTACCCGCTATGATATCGCTCCAGCCCCAAGTTTTATTTCTTAAGTATTCTTTTTTTTTTAAAAAAAAATAATGAATCACCGTGAGGTACAGTTACAGACTTATGAACTTTCGTGCTTCTGTTTCAGTCATAAAGTGATTGAGTACCCATCCTCCACCAGTATTCATTCTCCACCACCAATGTTCCCAGTATCCAGCCCTTCCTGCTCCCCACCTCCCCCCCTCCCCCAGCCAGCCTCTGTGGCAGGCATGTTCCCTTTAACTCTCTCTGTCCTTTTGCCTGCTATGGTTTGCAACACAGGTGTTAAAGGGCCATCATGTTCAGTCTATAGTCCACTTTCAGCATGTGTCTCCCATCCCGAGTGAGCCCTCCAAGCATCCTTTACCTGGTGGTCCCTTCTCTATCTCAGCTGCCTTTTCTCCCAGCCTGTGAGGCTGGCTTCCTAGCTGTGGAGCAATCCTCCTGGTCCTTATCTCTACCACCCTAAAGCTAGCAATATATAGTAGTTCCCAAAGACCACTGTTAAACTATCAGAAAGTGAATCTAATTGTACTATTAATTTGGTAATATACTCTTATTCTTGTTTCAGTAGTGCTCAGGGTTACTCATTCCTCTGAGCTTCCAGAATCACTCCTGATGGTGCTCAGGGGACAGTATTTGGTGCCCAGGGATCTAACTCTGGTCTTTTTTGTGCAAATTTCAAGCGCCCTACCTATTGTATTATTGTTATGGCCCCCAAATATTCTCCTAAATTAGACTAAGTATGTTAAGTGTACAGATTGTGAAAGTTCCTGGCATCTATTTGTAAATTTGGAGCCACTTTAGAATGACTGAAAAATTGATCAATACGTAGAGTTACTATTAAAATCTAGTTTTAAATTTAACCTAATGCATTTATCAGAGGTGATTCTAGCTGAATTCTTTTAATTTTGAGAAAGTTTGCAGAGACATTTATTAGTTGGTTTGTATTCCAGTTCAGCTCTAGAAATATTTGTTAAGCATCAGCAAAGTAAGAAACTGTAAATACATACATAGCTCATCTTTAGACACATATTCTCAAAGTCTCTTTTTGCCTTTGGTGCTGGGGAGTGATCTCAGGTGTTACGCACAAAATCTTTTTTTCTAATTTTATTTTATTGAATCACCATGTGGAAAATTACATTGCTTTCAGGCTTAAGTATTAGTCTTACATTGCTGAAACAACCATCCCTTCACCAGTGCCCATATCCCACCACTGAAGACAAAAATAAAACACACACACACACACAGTACACCTCCCATGCCGCCCCCCCACCCCCGCCTTGTAACTGATAAATTTCACTTTACTTTCTATTTACTTTGGTTGCATTCAATATTTCAACACAAACCTCACCATTATTATTAGGAGCACCCCACTAGAGTCAGACCTGTTCTGAAGAGAAATGAGGTCACCGGCCGCAGTAGCAGCGGTTTTGTATTTCTGTACTTTAACAACTAAGTCCAGGGAGATTTATTCCGGATATTGGATCATCGCAAGCTTGTAAACCCTATCTGTGGTCATCATTATATGGCGTCCCCACGCCCTTCATCCCCGGGAAGGGACAGTTGAGAGAGAGAAATACCTTTCCCCTCCTGGGCGGGCATGGGGTCGCGGCTTAGTTCTCTGGCTAGAGACAATCTGCAAGGAGCTGCCCATGTTAAAGTTGGATCAGCTGGGTCTGGATTCAAGCTTGTGCAGCTGTGGAGGAGCTGCACATGCGTGCAGCCCCCGGGTTCACATCTCGGCAGCGGTAGGAGGGGCCGGTGCCTCCCACCTTCCCAAGAGCACCCTTGCGTCCTTTTGCTGCAGTTTTTGTCGTAAAATCCCATCTGTGGTCATCTTAATATGGCGTTCCCACACCCTTCATCCCCGGGAAGGGACAGGCAAGAGAGAGAAATACCTTTCCCCTCCTGGGCGGGCATGGGGTCTCGGCTTAGTTCTCTGGCTGGAGACATTCTGCAAGGAGCTGCCCATGTTGAAGTTGGTTCAACTGGGTCTGGATTCACGCTCGATGCACAAAATCTTTTAATATCCACTAATTTCTCCTTCAGTATTCTTGCAGACTACATTTGGTTTCTGAGATTTGCTAAGCCAGGAGGTTACTCATGGCTTATTGTTTCAATTACAAGGTCTGCCAGAACACAAACGTCACACAGGTTATGTTTGGCACTCTGGCAAGGAAGTATATAAAAGTGGATTCCTGAAGAGCTTATTTAGCACTTGTACACAGGGGAAATTGACTCTTTTAGAGAACCAGAGATGGGAGATCCTAGTTTTATATCTTTTTCTGTTATAGTTAAGTTTTTTCACAGATACTAGGTGGCAACATAATGTTAGAGCAAAATCAAATGCTTGGGCACAAGAGATTATATCTCCAATTTAGTACTGGTGAGCTGTGATTTTTTTCAGTGGAACCGATTTTCTCACATGTTAAATAAAATGATTAAACTATTAAATAACTATTCATTATTTTGACCTGTTCACAAAACTTTGCATATGATTTCTGGAAGTGTGTAAAATCACTGAAATTCAACAATGGTTTACAGTTTGAGGAACTTTGAAATACATGGCATCTTAGAATGTTTTCGGTTATATGCTACTTGCACTGTTGAATTCCAGTGATGCTTTCTTTTGGTTTGGCAGCCGTGGTAGGTGGGGCACCTCTGGTTACTTTGGGGAGACTAATGAACAGTCTGCAGTCAATCTGTATTGACTTGTTCCATGACCTCATTAAATATCCCTCAAATTTTCCATGCTTGTTTTATGCAGATATTTTTTCTGCTAACCTGAAATCTCATTTCATATTCTTTGAAAATATTGAATATTCCTGAAGGCACTGGCTATACCAGAGGAGAAAAAACTGTAACTTCCATTGTGTTTTGTCTAGGACCATGTTGATATTAGATATTGATAATGTATTTGACTCATTTCTTGGCTATAAGTGTTCATGTTTCTTTTTCCTAGACTGGAGAATAACAAAATTTTGTCCTAATACTGATTATTAGAAATAATCATCCATGGCAGGTTACAATGTATATGTATGTACATGTTTCTATATATGGGTATATATATATACATATATATGTATATATATATATACATATAACTAAAATATATATACACATATATGTTCCTCCACCCCTCTCAGAGAGCCTGGCAAGCTACTGAGAGTATAGAGCCCGTATGGCAGAGCCTGGCAAGCTACCCGTGTGTATTGGATATGCCAAAAACAGTAACAATAAGTCTCGGGGCTGGAGTGATAGCACAGCGGGTAGGGCGTTTGCCTTGCACGCGGCCAACCCAGGTTCAAATCCCAGCATCCCATATGGTCCCCTGAGCACCGCCAGGCGTGATTCCTGAGTGCATGAGCCAGGAGTGACCCCTGTGCATCGCCGGGTGTGACCCAAAAAGAAAAAAAAAAGTAACAATAAGTCTCACAATTTGAGACATTACTGGTGCCCGCACGAACAAATCGATGAGCAACGGGATGACAGTGGCAGTGACACATATATGGACATATATATGTGTGTATATATATATATATAAACATTAGAATTAGGTCAAGTAACACAATTAGAATTTGACTAAAGTAATCTATTTCTGAAAACTGTTTAATACTCATGATTGGAAATAATAATTTTCAAAATATCCTTATTTCAAACAATATTAAATCATAATTTTATATTTAGCGAGTGATATATTTGACCCAATGATATAATATTCAGTGTTTTTATTATTTTGGGTACTTATTAGATAATAATTGATAACACTTAATTCAACTTTTCTGAGAACAATTCCATAACTAATTATCTCTATCTTCAGAAACTCTGAATTCTTGTGAAACTTCTTAAGGATGATAATATTAGAAGTTTTATACAATTTATTATTAAGGATGTGGATACATTAATCCTAAGTTATCAAAATGATAATAGAATCCAGAAGGATGCTGTTCTACCCCAATTATTTATTTTACTTTCTCATAAATAAAACTAAGAAATATTTATTCTACATAGGGTCTTGGACTAGAGCAATAGCACAGTGGGTAGGGCGTTTGCCTTGCATACAGCTGACCTGGGTTTGATTTCTCCGTCCCTCTCTGAGTCCAGCAAGCTACCGAGAGTACCCCGCCCTCACAGCAGAGTCTGGCAAGTTACTCGTGGCATATTCAATATGCCAAAAATAGTAACAGCAAGTCTCACAATGGAGACGTTACTGGTGCCCGCTCAAGCAAATCGATGAACAATGGGACGACAGTGCTACAGTGCATATTGTTTCTTATTAAACACATACTTTTACATTTTTATTAAGAATATTTTAACACTTGCTTATAAATTATTTCTCTGAAATATTTTAGTATTTTGAAAATACAGATAACGTGAAAATCTAAAACATTTTAGAATTTTTTTACTTTTAAGGAGATATTATTTTCATATAATTGTCATATTTATATTAATTTTTTTAATCCTTATATGTTTCAGTGAACTCGAAAAAGGCTTTTCTTTGCAGTCAAATCATGTTACTTTAAAGTAATGCTACCCACTTACATTACACTGAGATATATTCATTTGGAAATCTTTGTCTCCCTTATGCTGAATTATGCTTCTTGTCCCTAATGCATTAAATATGATCTTTGTCTAGACAAAGTTGCAAATGGTTTTATTTTAGGTATTGTTAAAAATGTTTTAAAATTCAAGTTTAGGTTTGTGATCCATTCTGAATATTTTCTATATACTTGTAAACTCGTCTATCAATTATTTTTGTTTGACATTGATTTTCATTTTTTTCAGCTCAGTTATTGAAAATACTAATTTTATTTGTTCTAAATTTCTCTTTTGTAACAAAAATGTGTAGTACATATAAGATCTAATTTTTGGTGTCTATTCTGAACCATTTATCTTTTTGCCTAACTACACTTTCTAAGTTATTAGCCTTATCTTAATTTTTTAATTGAATAGAATCAGTTCCAAAACTGTGGCCTTTTTCAACATTGGTTATTCTAGATCTTTTGTATTTCTACCTGACCATTAGAATTAACTTTTAAATTTGTATTAATTCTGCTGGGACTTTTTGAATATGTAGATCTTCCAACTTGAGAATAATTGACAGGAGATTATATATTTTGACTTCAGAACAAGATCTGTTTTTTATATATCTTTTAAAATTTAGTAATGCTTTGTAAATTTTACTTCACTCTGCAGTTTTCACATCTCAATTTATGTGAAGTGTTGAGTCTATTTCTTCCTTAAGGGACGACATTATTTTTATTTGGTTGCTCTTTGTTTTGTTTCGAGATCGCACCTGGGACTAATGAGGGCTTACTCCTGGCTCTGTGTTCAAAGATTACCCCTGATGGTGTGTGGGGAGCTATATGTCGTGTCAGAGGTTGAAATGGGGTCAGCTGCTTTTAACACTAGTTTTTCACTCCCTGTATTATGTCCCAGAAAAATAAAAATGGAACTAAATTAGCTAAGCCTTTTAAAAACAACTATGTTTTTATGCTATTTTCTTGATTAAAGAAATTTTAGTTCTTAAAACTTTCGTGTATGTATGAAATGCAAATTAATATAGATCTATTTTTTTTTTTTTTCTTTTTTTTTTTTTTTTAATTTATTTATTTTTAATTAGAGAATCACCGTGAGGGTACAGTTACAGATTTGTACACTTCTGTGCTCACACTTCCCTCATACAAAGTTTGGGAACCCATCCCTTCACCAGTGCCCATTCTCCACCACCCGTAAACCCAGTGTCCCTCCCACCCTCCCCAATCCCATCTCCCCCCCACCCCACCCTGCCACTGTGGCAAGGCATTCCCTTCTGCTTTCTCTCTCTAATTAGCTGTTGTGGTTTGCAACAAAGGTGTTGAGTGGCCGCTGTGCTCAGTCTCTAGCCCTCATTCAGCCCGCAACTCCCTTCCCCCACATGGCCTTCGACTGCAATGTAGTTGGTGATCGCTTCTCTGAGTTGACCTTTCCCCGGAACGTGAGGCCAGCCTCGAAGCCATGGAGTCAACCTCCTGGTACTTATTTCTACAGTTCTTGGGTGTTAGTCTCCCACTCTGTTATTCTATATACCATAGATGAGTGCCATCTTTCTATGTCTGTCTCTCTCTTTCTGACTCATTTCACTCAGCATGAAACTTTTCATGCCCATCCACTTAACTACAAAATTCTTGACCTCCTTTTTTCTAACAGCTGCATAGTATTCCATTGTATAGATGTACCAAAGTTTCCTCAACCAGTCATCCGTTCTGGGGCATTCGGGTTTTTTCCAGATTCTGGCTATTGTAAACAGTGCTGCGATGAACATACATGTGCAGATGTTGTTTCGATTGTAATTTTTTGCCTCTCTGGGATATATTCCCAGCAGTGGTATTGCTGGGTCAAATGGGAATTCAATATCTAATTTTTTGAGAGTCGTCCAAATTGTTTTCCAGAAGGGCTGAACCAGTCGGCATTCCCACCAGCAGTGAAGAAGGGTCCCTTTCTCCCCACATCCTCTCCAACAGCGGTTGCTTTTGTTCTTTTGGATGTGTGCTAGTCTCTGTGCTGTGAGGTGGTATCTCATGGTTGTTTTGATCTGCATCTCTCTGATGATTAGTGATGCAGAGCACTTTTTCATGTGCCTTTTGGCCATTCGTATTTCTTCCTTGGTAAAGTTTCTGTTCATTTCTTCGCCCCATTTTTTGATGGGGTTGGATGTTTTCTTCTTGTAGAGTTCAACCAGTGCTTTATATACCATTGATATCAACCCCTTATCTGATGGGTATTGTGTAAATATCCTTTCCCATTCTGTGGATAGTCTTTGGATTCTGGTCAATGTATCTCTTGCGGTGCAGAAGCTTTTTAGTTTAATGTAGTCCCATTTGTTGATCTCTGTTTTTACTAGATTGCTTAGTTCCGTGTCACCCTTGAAGATACCCTTATCTTCAATATCGTGGAGGGTTTCGCCGACCTTGTCTTCAATGTACCTTATGGTTTGTGGTCTAATGTTGAGGTCTTTAATCCATTTTGATCTGACTTTTGTGCATGGTGTCAGGTCAAGGTCTAAACCCATTTTTTTGCATGTGGTTGTCCAGTTGTGCCAGCACCATTTGTTAAAGAGGCTTTCCTTGCTCCACTTCACTTCTCTTGCTCCCTTATCAAAGATTAGATGGTCATACATTTGGGGTTGTGTGTAGGGATATTCCACCCTGTTCCATTGGTCTACGGCTCTGCCTTTGTTCCAGTACCATGCTGTTTTAATTGTTACTGCTTTGTAGTAAAGTTTGAGGTTGGGGATGGTGATGCCTCCCATCATCTTTTTCCCAAGAATTGTTTTAGCTATCCTTGGACGTTTGTTATTCCATATGAATTTTAGGATTGCTTGATCCATTTCTTTGAAGAATGTCATGGGTATATTTATAGGGATCGCATTGAATCTGTATAATGCTTTAGGGAGTATTGCCATTTTGACAACATTGATTCTCCCTATCCACGAGCAGGGTATATGTTTCCATTTCCTCATGTCCTCTTTGATTTCATGGAGTAGCGTTATGTAGTTTTCTTTGTAAAGGTCTTTTACTTCCTTGGTTAAGCTGATTCCGAGGTACCTGATTTTCTGGGGCACGATTGTGAATGGGATTGCTTTTTTCATGTCCCTTTCCTCTGCCTCATTGTTTGCATATATGAAGGCCATGGATTTTTGGGTATTGATTTTGTAGCCTGCAACTTTACTGTATAAGTCTATTGTTTCTAAGAGTTTCTTAGTAGAGGTTTTAGGCTTCTCTAGATATAGTATCATGTCGTCTGCAAATAGTGAGAGTTTGATTTCTTCCCTTCCTATCTGGATGCCCTTAATCTCTTTTTCTTGTCTAATAGCTATCGCAAGTACTTCCAGTACTATATTGAAGAGGAGTGGTGAGAGTGGGCATCCTTGTCTTGTGCCTGATCTCAGAGGAAAGGCCCTTAGTTTTTCCCCGTTGAGGATAATGCTTGCCGTAGGCTTGTGATAGATGGCTTCGACTATCTTGAGGAAAGTTCCTCCAAACCCTATTTTGGCGAGGGTTTTCATCATGAAAGGATGTTGGATCTTGTCAAATGCTTTCTCTGCATCTATTGATATGATCATATGGTTTTTATCTTTCCTTTTGTTGATATGCTGGATTATGTTGATTGATTTCCGAATGTTAAACCATCCTTGCATCCCTGGGATGAATCCCACTTGGTCGTGGTGTATGATCTTTTTGATGAGTTGTTGGATCCTATTTGCTAGTATTTTGTTGAGGATCTTCGCATCGGTGTTCATCAGGGAAATTGGTCTGTAATTTTCTTTCTTAGTGGTGTCTTTGTTTGCTTTTGGTATTAGGGAGATATGTGCTTCATAGAAACTGTTTGGGAGAGTTCCTGTTTTTTCAATTTCCTGGAAAAGTTTGAGGAAAACAGGCAATAGGTCTTCTTTAAATGTTTGGAAGAATTCGCCAGTGAAACCATCTGGGCCTGGGCTTTTGTTTTTGGGGAGGTTTTTGATTACCGTTTCAATTTCCTTAACATTGATGGGTCTATTCAGGTATTCCAGGTCTTCTTTCTTCAGTCTTGGGAGATTGTAGGAATCAAGGAATCCATCCATTTCTTTTAGGTTCTCCTTTTTTGTGGCGTAAAGACTTTCAAAGTAGTCTCTAATGATCTTTTGAATCTCACTGGTTTCTGTTATGATGTCCCCCTTTTCATTTCTGATTCGATTTATTAGAGTTTTCTCTCTTTCTTTCTTTGTGAGACTTGCTAGCGGTTTATCAATCTTATTTATTTTCTCAAAGAACCAACTCTTTGTTTCATTGATCTTTCGGATTGTTTTTTTGGTTTCGATGTCATTAATTTCTGCTCTAATTTTTATTATTTCTTTCCTTCGGTCTGGTTTGGGGTCCTTTTTCTGGTCCTTTTCTAGGGTCTTGAGTCGTAAAGTCAAGCTATCTATGTGGGTCCTTTCTTCCTTCCTGAGGAATGCTTGGAGAGCTATAAATTTTCCCCTTAACACGGCTTTAGCTGCGTCCCATAGGTTTTGGTAGCTTGTGTCTTCATTCTCATTTGTTTCTAAGTATCTTTTGATTTCTTCCTTGATTTCCTTCTTGACCCACTCATTGTTCAACATGGAATTGTTTAATTTCCAGGTGTTTGATTTGATTTTCCGTATTTGTGGGTGGTTAGCTTCTATCTTCAGCGCATCGTGGTCTGAAAAGATGGTTGATACAATTTCTATTTTTCTGATTTGATTGAGGTATGTTCTGGGGCCCAGTACATGGTCTATTTTTGAAAATGTTCCATGTGCACTGGAAAAGAATGTGTATTCTTTCTTTTTGGGGTGTAAGGCCCTGTATAGGTCTATTAGGCCTCTCTCTTCAATTTCTTCATTCAGGGTCAGTGTTTCCTTGTTGAGTTTTGTTCTTGTGGATCTATCTAGAGGTGATAAGGCCGTATTGAAGTCTCCGACTACAATTGTGCTGTTAGTGATGTCCTCTTTGAAGTCTGTTAGGAGTCGTTTTAAATATTTAGCCGGTCGTTCGTTAGGAGCATATACGTTTAAGAGTGTGATTTCTTCCTGTTGTACATATCCCTTGATAAACAGAAAATGACCTTCGCTGTCCCTTTTGATCTTTTTCATCCTGAAATCTATGTTGTCGGATACCAGGATGGCCACTCCAGCTTTTTTAAGGGGGTTGTTTGCTTGGAGGATTGTTTTCCATCCTTTGACTTTGAGTCTATGTTTACTCTGTTTGTTCAGGTGTGTTTCTTGCAGGCAACAGAATGTTGGGTTTAATTTCCGGATCCATTTAGCTACTCTGTGTCTCTTGATAGGTGCATTTAGGCCATTGACATTGAGAGAGATTATTGTGATGTGGTTTTGTGTCATCTTTCTGTGGGATTTGTTGTTCTTATGGGGCTCCTCTTTGCCTTACAGTAGCCCCTTTAGACCTTCTTTCAAGATTGGTTTTGAGTCTATGAAGGACCTGAGCTGTTGTTTATCCGAGAAGTAGTGTATGGTTCCTTCGAGTTTGAGTGAGAGTTTAGCCGGATAAAGTATTCTTGGTGAGGCATTCATTTCGTTGAGTTTTTTCACTATGTCCCACCATTGTCTTCGGGCTCGGAGGGTTTCTTCTGACAGATCGGCCGTAAATCTGAGGGGTGCTCCTTTGTATGTGATTTCCCTCTTTGACCTTGCTACTTGTAGAATTGTGTCTCTATCTACAGCATCTGCCATTCTGACTATGATATGCCTTGGAGTCTTTTTATTCGGGTCTCTTTTTGCTGGCACTCTTCGGACTTCTTGTATCTGGACGCCTACCTTGTCCAGCTCTGGGAATTTCTTAGTGATGATGTCTTTGACTATGTTTTTTTCATTGGGGTTACTTCCCTGTGGTTCTGGTACTCCAATGATTCTTATGTTGTTCCTCTTGAAGTCATCCCCCAGGGCTCTGATTCGCTCTATAGCCATTTTGAGGTCTTTGGCCATGATTTGTTGCTGTCTGTAAGCTTTCTGCAGCTCATCCTCAAGCTCGCTGATTCTGTCTTCGGCTGTAGTCATTCTGCTGTTGAGGGCATCTAGTGAGATTTTTATTTCATCTACCGATTGCTTTATTTGTGAGACTTCGGTTCGAAGGTTTGAAATTTCTGCTCTCATTTCTGCTCTCATTTCTTCCTGTATTTTCTTGGTAGACCGTTCCAGCGCTTGATTCATCTCCTCCCTTAATTTATTGGATGTCTGTTCCATAGTTGCTTGGAGTAGGTCGACTCTCCTCCATATTTCCTCTCTGAATTGTTTATCTGAGAGGTCGTAGATGTTGGGAGACTCTTTTGAGGTTTCTAGTATCTTTTGTTCTCCCTCTCTTGGTGGAGGGGATTTTCGCTGTTTCTTCATATTGTCACGGAAGTGCAGAGTTGGAACCTTGTAGTTATTTATTCCTCTTCCTTTTTGTGGGAAGAAGGGACTCTGATTGTGCTAAACTTCCCTTATTCACTGATAGCTTTTATACTGTGAGCCTAAGCTAATGGCTATTTTGCGTAAATGTTTGAGATCGCAAAAGTGAGTTTTCAAAGGAATAAACAGTACGGATTGAGCTGAGGTAGCAAAGAATAACTGCGGCCGCGTTAGCGGCCGCCGCTCCGGAAAGAAGCCACGCCCACTTTTAAGGCCACGCCCCCTGAGATGAGGACACGCCCCTAAGCAGCAGAGTGGGGATTGGTCAGGATCCGACGGCGGCGGCGGACAGGTGCCAGGCAGGGGCTTCAGGAGAAGCCCCGAGCCGCGGCGGGCAGGGGGCGGGGAGGGGACTTCTCCGCGCTGAGGCAGGCTCTCCAAGGGATTGCCTGTTTACCTGCAGGATGGAGATTGGTCAGGATCCGACGGCGGCGGCGGACAGGTGCCAGGCAGGGGCTTCAGGAGAAGCCCCGAGCCGCGGCGGGCAGGGGGCGGGGAGGGGACTTCTCCGCGCTGAGGCAGGCTCTCCAAGGGATTGCCTGTTTACCTGCAGGATGGAGATTGGTCAGGATCCGACAGCGGCGGCGGACAGGTGCCAGGCAGGGGCTTCAGGAGAAGCCCCGAGCCGCGGCGGGCAGGGGGCGGGGAGGGGACTTCTCCGCGCTGAGGCAGGCTCTCCAAGGGATTGCCTGTTTACCTGCAGGATGGAGATTGGTCAGGATCCGACAGCGGCGGCGGACAGGTGCCAGGCAGGGGCTTCAGGAGAAGCCCCGAGCCGCGGCGGGCAGGGGGCGGGGAGGGGACTTCTCCGCGCTGAGGCAGGCTCTCCAAGGGATTGCCTGTTTACCTGCAGGATGGAGATTGGTCAGGATCCGACGGCGGCGGCGGACAGGTGCCAGGCAGGGGCTTCAGGAGAAGCCCCGAGCCGCGGCGGGCAGGGGGCGGGGAGGGGACTTCTCCGCGCTGAGGCAGGCTCTCCAAGGGATTGCCTGTTTACCTGCAGGATGGAGATTGGTCAGGATCCGACAGCGGCGGCGGACAGGTGCCAGGCAGGGGCTTCAGGAGAAGCCCCGAGCCGCGGCGGGCAGGGGGCGGGGAGGGGACTTCTCCGCGCTGAGGCAGGCTCTCCAAGGGATTGCCTGTTTACCTGCAGGATGGAGATTGGTCAGGATCCGACAGCGGCGGCGGACAGGTGCCAGGCAGGGGCTTCAGGAGAAGCCCCGAGCCGCGGCGGGCAGGGGGCGGGGAGGGGACTTCTCCGCGCTGAGGCAGGCTCTCCAAGGGATTGCCTGTTTACCTGCAGGATGGAGATTGGTCAGGATCCGACGGCGGCGGCGGACAGGTGCCAGGCAGGGGCTTCAGGAGAAGCCCCGAGCCGCGGCGGGCAGGGGGCGGGGAGGGGACTTCTCCGCGCTGAGGCAGGCTCTCCAAGGGATTGCCTGTTTACCTGCAGGATGGAGATTGGTCAGGATCCGACAGCGGCGGCGGACAGGTGCCAGGCAGGGGCTTCAGGAGAAGCCCCGAGCCGCGGCGGGCAGGGGGCGGGGAGGGGACTTCTCCGCGCTGAGGCAGGCTCTCCAAGGGATTGCCTGTTTACCTGCAGGATGGAGATTGGTCAGGATCCGACAGCGGCGGCGGACAGGTGCCAGGCAGGGGCTTCAGGAGAAGCCCCGAGCCGCGGCGGGCAGGGGGCGGGGAGGGGACTTCTCCGCGCTGAGGCAGGCTCTCCAAGGGATTGCCTGTTTACCTGCAGGATGGAGATTGGTCAGGATCCGACGGCGGCGGCGGACAGGTGCCAGGCAGGGGCTTCAGGAGAAGCCCCGAGCCGCGGCGGGCAGGGGGCGGGGAGGGGACTTCTCCGCGCTGAGGCAGGCTCTCCAAGGGATTGCCTGTTTACCTGCAGGATGGAGATTGGTCAGGATCCGACAGCGGCGGCGGACAGGTGCCAGGCAGGGGCTTCAGGAGAAGCCCCGAGCCGCGGCGGGCAGGGGGCGGGGAGGGGACTTCTCCGCGCTGAGGCAGGCTCTCCAAGGGATTGCCTGTTTACCTGCAGGATGGAGATTGGTCAGGATCCGACAGCGGCGGCGGACAGGTGCCAGGCAGGGGCTTCAGGAGAAGCCCCGAGCCGCGGCGGGCAGGGGGCGGGGAGGGGACTTCTCCGCGCTGAGGCAGGCTCTCCAAGGGATTGCCTGTTTACCTGCAGGATGGAGATTGGTCAGGATCCGACGGCGGCGGCGGACAGGTGCCAGGCAGGGGCTTCAGGAGAAGCCCCGAGCCGCGGCGGGCAGGGGGCGGGGAGGGGACTTCTCCGCGCTGAGGCAGGCTCTCCAAGGGATTGCCTGTTTACCTGCAGGATGGAGATTGGTCAGGATCCGACGGCGGCGGCGGACAGGTGCCAGGCAGGGGCTTCAGGAGAAGCCCCGAGCCGCGGCGGGCAGGGGGCGGGGAGGGGACTTCTCCGCGCTGAGGCAGGCTCTCCAAGGGATTGCCTGTTTACCTGCAGGATGGAGATTGGTCAGGATCCGACGGCGGCGGCGGACAGGTGCCAGGCAGGGGCTTCAGGAGAAGCCCCGAGCCGCGGCGGGCAGGGGGCGGGGAGGGGACTTCTCCGCGCTGAGGCAGGCTCTCCAAGGGATTGCCTGTTTACCTGCAGGATGGAGATTGGTCAGGATCCGACAGCGGCGGCGGACAGGTGCCAGGCAGGGGCTTCAGGAGAAGCCCCGAGCCGCGGCGGGCAGGGGGCGGGGAGGGGACTTCTCCGCGCTGAGGCAGGCTCTCCAAGGGATTGCCTGTTTACCTGCAGGATGGAGATTGGTCAGGATCCGACAGCGGCGGCGGACAGGTGCCAGGCAGGGGCTTCAGGAGAAGCCCCGAGCCGCGGCGGGCAGGGGGCGGGGAGGGGACTTCTCCGCGCTGAGGCAGGCTCTCCAAGGGATTGCCTGTTTACCTGCAGGATGGAGATTGGTCAGGATCCGACGGCGGCGGCGGACAGGTGCCAGGCAGGGGCTTCAGGAGAAGCCCCGAGCCGCGGCGGGCAGGGGGCGGGGAGGGGACTTCTCCGCGCTGAGGCAGGCTCTCCAAGGGATTGCCTGTTTACCTGCAGGATGGAGATTGGTCAGGATCCGACAGCGGCGGCGGACAGGTGCCAGGCAGGGGCTTCAGGAGAAGCCCCGAGCCGCGGCGGGCAGGGGGCGGGGAGGGGACTTCTCCGCGCTGAGGCAGGCTCTCCAAGGGATTGCCTGTTTACCTGCAGGATGGAGATTGGTCAGGATCCGACAGCGGCGGCGGACAGGTGCCAGGCAGGGGCTTCAGGAGAAGCCCCGAGCCGCGGCGGGCAGGGGGCGGGGAGGGGACTTCTCCGCGCTGAGGCAGGCTCTCCAAGGGATTGCCTGTTTACCTGCAGGATGGAGATTGGTCAGGATCCGACGGCGGCGGCGGACAGGTGCCAGGCAGGGGCTTCAGGAGAAGCCCCGAGCCGCGGCGGACAGGGGGCGGGGAGGGGACTTCTCCGCGCTGAGGCAGGCTCTCCAAGGGATTGCCTGTTTACCTGCAGGATGGAGATTGGTCAGGATCCGACAGCGGCGGCGGACAGGTGCCAGGCAGGGGCTTCAGGAGAAGCCCCGAGCCGCGGCGGGCAGGGGGCGGGGAGGGGACTTCTCCGCGCTGAGGCAGGCTCTCCAAGGGATTGCCTGTTTACCTGCAGGATGGAGATTGGTCAGGATCCGACGGCGGCGGCGGACAGGTGCCAGGCAGGGGCTTCAGGAGAAGCCCCGAGCCGCGGCGGGCAGGGGGCGGGGAGGGGACTTCTCCGCGCTGAGGCAGGCTCTCCAAGGGATTGCCTGTTTACCTGCAGGATGGAGATTGGTCAGGATCCGACAGCGGCGGCGGACAGGTGCCAGGCAGGGGCTTCAGGAGAAGCCCCGAGCCGCGGCGGGCAGGGGGCGGGGAGGGGACTTCTCCGCGCTGAGGCAGGCTCTCCAAGGGATTGCCTGTTTACCTGCAGGATGGAGATTGGTCAGGATCCGACAGCGGCGGCGGACAGGTGCCAGGCAGGGGCTTCAGGAGAAGCCCCGAGCCGCGGCGGGCAGGGGGCGGGGAGGGGACTTCTCCGCGCTGAGGCAGGCTCTCCAAGGGATTGCCTGTTTACCTGCAGGATGGAGATTGGTCAGGATCCGACGGCGGCGGCGGACAGGTGCCAGGCAGGGGCTTCAGGAGAAGCCCCGAGCCGCGGCGGGCAGGGGGCGGGGAGGGGACTTCTCCGCGCTGAGGCAGGCTCTCCAAGGGATTGCCTGTTTACCTGCAGGATGGAGATTGGTCAGGATCCGACGGCGGCGGCGGACAGGTGCCAGGCAGGGGCTTCAGGAGAAGCCCTGAGCCGCGGCGGGCAGGGGGCGGGGAGGGGACTTCTCCGCGCTGAGGCAGGCTCTCCAAGGGATTGCCTGTTTACCTGCAGGATGGAGATTGGTCAGGATCCGACGGCGGCGGCGGACAGGTGCCAGGCAGGGGCTTCAGGAGAAGCCCCGAGCCGCGGCGGGCAGGGGGCGGGGAGGGGACTTCTCCGCGCTGAGGCAGGCTCTCCAAGGGATTGCCTGTTTACCTGCAGGATGGAGATTGGTCAGGATCCGACGGCGGCGGCGGACAGGTGCCAGGCAGGGGCTTCAGGAGAAGCCCCGAGCCGCGGCGGGCAGGGGGCGGGGAGGGGACTTCTCCGCGCTGAGGCAGGCTCTCCAAGGGATTGCCTGTTTACCTGCAGGATGGAGATTGGTCAGGATCCGACGGCGGCGGCGGACAGGTGCCAGGCAGGGGCTTCAGGAGAAGCCCCGAGCCGCGGCGGGCAGGGGGCGGGGAGGGGTAGATCTATTTTTTATATCACTTTTACGAATCGTATTTTTTCCCAAAGTTTAGGTTAGAAACTCTCTTCTTGCTCCAATGCAATGATAAATTACACTTCTGTATATCATTCTGGAACTTCAGTTAAAATACAGTATTAATTTTAACTGTAACTGCAAAAGCGCATTATTAATTTAACTCTGAGGTAACTATTCAATCAAAAGAAAACTCTTTACTCTGCAGCAATCCCATCAATTTACATATTTTCCAGGTCTTGAGCAAAATGATTGAAGTTCCATTCATATAAAAATTGTTTTGTGAGATAATTATGATTTTCTATGTTGAAATAATCTATTTTATTTAAAATAAAATATTTTACTCCATTATTTTGATCCAAGACCCCAATTTTAGATTTTCTGGTTGAGGGGGAAATGTTGCAGGTTTTCTTTTTAATAATATGAGGATCATGTACTTGGTATAATACAAATAGCTTAGGAAATTTATAGAATTTATTGGCTTGCCTAAGCAGCGGCTTGCCCCTCTTTGGTATTCTCGTTTGAGGTTACTGTGGGTATAATTGGATGTTAATGGTCAACTCAAGATAAAATATGTGAAGTGGTGAATTAGTGGAGATGTCTTAGGGTTTTTTTCTTTTTTTCACACTAGGAAGACAGGTCTTTAAGTCTTAATCCTAATTATCTTTAAACAGTGTCTCCTGTTCTAGGAGATCATTTCCAAATCCGCATTTGTTCTCTGATTTTCTGTACTATCCATTTCCATTTTAATATTTTTTTCACATAAAATCTCTTCCTGTTTTAACTTAGGGAATGGCAGTGTATTTAGTTTCTGTATTAAGCCTTCAGTAAGTAGTATGCTGAATAGAGATTGTGAAAAATTGGATAGAGGTAGATGTCATCAGACTACTGGCATTAAGGCACCATGTACCAAAAAGAGTTGCCACCTACATCAGACTAATTCCCCATTCATTGATAATAGTGCAAGTTCATTTCCACTCTGTTTCAGAGACTTCTCTCTATAGAGAAGTGTTTTTATTTTCACAGACATTTGATTTAACCCCAGCAACCTCCTCTTATGAATGCATGAATTTGTCAAAAGGACATTCAACCTAAACCATCTCCACTGATGAAAATATTTCCAAGCACATCAATTGGGCTCAGATTACAGAAAATAACATTTAACAAACAAACAAACTTTTAAAATATGGTATAGGTCATTATTGTTACAGTCTGATTAGGTATCTTCAGCTGATAAGTTGTCTCAAATAGAGATCCATTTTGTGACCTAATGTTGTGGATTGAGGGGGGAAATTCCTTTGTAAAAATTCTCCACCACTATCTCCATAATCTCTACTTGACTGAGTTTCACCCAAGTGCGAAAATGAAAAATTATAACCTGCCAAGCATCAGTGGTAGAGTGAAATGAAAAAATTGCAAGTTAATAACAGTGATGCCTCAAAAAAATTTCCTGGCCAATTTAACATTGCTTCATCCAAGGTCACTTCTCAAAGCTGATTATTTTTAGTAATTTGCAGATGAGACCATTCGATGTTGGTCATGGTTAGTGAAAATCAAGAAAATGTCAAAGAAGGTTTAAGATTCAAGGTTATCTCTCTTTCTCAAATAAGAAGCAACCAACAGTTTGACATTATTTTAAAGTTTAGCAAAAATAATTTTAAATAAGTGAAACTTAAAGCCTATCTTATCTTTTATTAGAGATATTAAGTTATTGTAATGTATTAATACCAGGAGTAAGGGTAGTAAAAGGACACTGTGTTAAATTGCTTTTTAAAATAGCATTTCATTTGGGAAAAAAGTCTTCAGGATATTTTTCTAGAGTTTTAGTTTGATAATTGAAGAAAAAATATCAATATAGAGTGAATTTGAATAAACATTGATTATGATGTCCTCACTTTAATTTCTGAAATTGTTTCTGTGTTTACTTTTTTAGACTAATTTGAAAATAACAAAGTAAAAATTATATTGTAGTTCTATACAAAGTAATCTTATTTTTATTTTAAATGATTTGTGTAATGTAAATAATGTAAGAAGAAAATTTTTTCTTTTACTAATCAGATAAACTTTATTGATAGCTAAGTGTTTACTTTCCAGACTTGTGTGCATTTTTATATGTCTGTCTATGTAATTTGTGTAGAAAAGAGACAGATAAGTAGGAAATGAAGATCTACTTTTTAAATGATTTTACATGGGAGATAAGATGCATATGTCTCTAACAAGTTAGCATGGGCATCTTTCCCAGTTTATATTGGTTTACGTTTCCATTTCTAATGGTTTAGGTGGTATAAATGGCATGTGTTATTGATGATCATTTAGAAGAATTTTTCACTTAAACCATAAAACTTTTGGTTTGAATTGAAGATTTAAACCATAAAAATAATTTTGAAATACAAATTTCTATATCGCATTAAAAATAAAATTTAAAGTAAAACTGGTTTATTTTTTGACACTCATCACCAGATATGCTCTGCAAAGATATGTCCTTCCTACTTTTTTTTAATCTATTCTTTTATTGAATCACCATGTGGAAAGTTACAAAGCTTTCAGGTTTAAGTCCCAGTTATACAATGCTTGAACACCCATCCCTTCACCAGTGCACATATTCCACCAACAAGATTCACAGAATACCTCCCCCTGTCCTTCCTACTTTCACCATCACCATAGGTGATGCTCTTACAGGAATGCTCTTAATTTACATGAATTTTGGTATCTAAACACCTTATATTTTAAGATTTTTATTTTCAATAACTCACTAATCATTTTGAATGTTTTATTTATATCTTACCTACATTTTTCTATTAGAATGGCCCTCTTTTACTTATTGTCATTTAACAGTAGGTTTATGATTTTCAGTTTATTCAATCTTTATACCACCTATGTTTTATTTAGCGGTATAGTGTTGATAGTGCTGATGAATCAGGTAATGGTATTGCAGTGCAAACTTATTTTTATTTTGTGATAAATTTTAACAGCTACCACACCTTTTTGTTACTTTCCTATTTCCAAACCCTTCTCATGTTTTCACCAGTTGAGATGGCTTCCCTTTCTTTCTTTCTTCTTTGCTGTGTGTGTCTGGATCCCTATGGCAGTGCCCGGGGCTGCTCCTGCTGTGGTATTTGGAGACCATGTGGTGCCTGAGATTAATTTGCAAAACTCACACTCCAGTCACTAAATCCATTATCCCAGCCTTATTTTTTGTGTTTTTACTATTTTTTTCACTATGAACAGTCATAGTATAAATTTCATGTTCTTTGTAATTTTTAATTCTTATGAAATTAGAGGCTGGAGCAATAGCACAGCTGGCAGGGCATTTGCCTTGCACGCAGCCGACCTGGGTTCAATTCCTACATCCCTCTCAGAGAACCCCACAAGCTACCGAGAGTATCCCGCCTGCATGGTAGAGCCTGGCAAGTTACCGTGGCATATTTGATATACCAAAAACAGTAACAACAAGTCTCACAATGGAGACGTTACTGGTGCTCGCTCGAGCAAAACTGATGAACAATGATGACAGTGCTACAGTGCTACAGTGCTATGAAATTAGATAAAACCTTGGGTTCTCTTCAAAGAGAACTTCTTTATATATGAGTTGAAGTATTTGAATTTTTTGAACTGTATTTACATATGTTAACATAGATTTTCTTAATTTTTACTGGTCAGTTTATTGAAGTTCCATAAATACATACATTTTATGATATAATCATTGTAAAATTGTATGGGCTTCAAGTGAAGATCATTTCTATCACCATAATCCTTCAATTGTAATTTCACTGTTGTTCTACTTCTGTTCTCTGGCAACAGTTGATCAGCTTTTCCTATAGTTTAGATTTTTCTTGGAGTTATTATAAATAAAACAATATATTATGTAGTCTTTTATGGGTGTTTTATGTTTTTCGGTCTGTCTAATAATATTGTGTGACACATCCCTGTCATTTATATGTAGTTTGTTGTTATTTTGGTTTGTACTAATGATGACAGTGACAGTGACAGTGACTGAGAAGAAGGAGCCTAGGATTTTACACATGCAAGCCAGGAATTTATATTTAATTATTTTATTCTGAAAATTGTTATTTTATTATAAACTATACATTTCATTTCTTGCTCATCCTATTTTTCCAGAATAGATTACCATTATAATATTGAATAATAAGTGGTCAAAATAGACATTTAATTTTGCTTTTTAGGTTGATAACACTACATGTTTCCTGTATCTTTTCATGTAAGAGTGATTCTAGCTGTAGGATTTTCAGAGATATTTTATTGGTCAACTTGTACTGCCATACTAATACCATAGACTGGGTCACTTAAAACAGTGTTTTTTGATCTTTTTCTTTCCTATGTTCCCCTTATTTTACCACTTAACTCCTAGAATCCTGCCACAACCCCCCCAGCCCCCACACCCAACACACACATTTACACAGATTTAATCTGTGACTCCCTTGGAAGGTGGTCCCATGTAAAAACATGCTGTGTTAAACATCAGAGCTTTTCATTATCATAGTTTTGGAAACAAGGAGTCCAATATCAAGATATTCCCAGGTTTAGATCTTGGTGAGGGCTCTATTTGATTTGTCTTTCTGTGTGTTTGGTTGGAATAGGGGCGGGGAGAGGGGTGGGGGGGAGACTGATGTTGGGGTGAAAAGAAAGTGCGAATAAAAAGATGAAAGGGAGGAGGATGAGGAAAAAAGGGAGAAAAGATGAAGGATTAACAGGAGGAGGAGATGGAGGAAGAAGAAAAAATGTAAATTACATACATTTATATGTACATAAATAGCTATACAGGAAAGGCATATGAAGCATACCACATAAGTACAAAATGGAATTAACATAAAAGTCTCCTGTGGCTCTCCATATTACCATAATAAAATAAGACATTCATTTTATCTTAAATTGAGGGGGGCGGGGCATACCCCGGGCTTACTCCTGACTCTGTGCTCAGGGATTGCTCTTGACAAGCACGGGGACTGAATGTTGTGCTAAGGACTGAACCTGGATCAGCCTCCTGCAAGGTAAGTGTCCTACTCACTATACTACCTTTCTGGCCCCCAAAGAAACCTTTTTAATCTCAATATATACCAAAAAAGTCTGTTGCAAAGAATAATGCTGAACAGTTTAACTGAATTAAAATACAAGGAAACTTTCTGTATAACAGAAAACATAACAAAAGCCTTGGTGTAGGCTATGACTTATACTTTGAATTGTGTTTCCCAGAAATTGAAAATTGAAGCCCTAAATGCTGAAGTGACCCTTAATGTAAAAAGGAAGAGGCAACAAAATTTTCTCTTTTTCTACCTCTTGCCCTTCATTCTCCTCCCCATACTCACAGAAGTCAGTCATCTATAAGCTAGCAAGTGTCTTCAAAAGGAATGAACACTGGGAGTACCTTGATAGTTCTTCCACATCCTGGCCAATGTCTATTTCATCTCTCTCTTCTTTTTATAATAATCATTTTTGCAAGTATAAGGTGATGTTGTGGTTTTGGTTAGCATATCATTGATCACCGGTGATCTTGTTTTTCATGTATGCATTCACCATCTGTGCATGTATTTGGAACATTGCTATTAAGCTCTATAATTTTAAAAATATTATTGGTATTGAGTTATAAGGATATTTGTGTATTAACTGTCAGATGTGTGGTTTGCAAATGTATTCATTCATTACTTGCCTTTTTATTTTGTTGATTTTTCCTTTACTGTGTAGGTTATTTTAGTTTGACCCGTTCTTATTTATAAATTGCTGTCTCTATTGCTGTCTCTATTCTTTCTGATTTCTGGGCACAACTGTTAGTATTCAGGGATTACTTATGGCTCTGTATTTAGGGGTCTTGCTTGGCAGGGTTTAGGCGACCATGTGTGGTACTGCGGAGTGAACCTGGGTCATCAATATTTTAGGAAAGCACTTGATCCAGTGTACTAGCTGTCTCTGGCCCTTGATGCCATTTTTTTCTATGTAAGATTAAAAAAATTGATCACCAATGCCAGGGAAATGGAGTAGTGATCAAGGACTATGTCTTGCATGTATCAGGTCATAGTTGAGTTTTAAGTTCAAACCCCAGCACAGCAGAGAACCTCCAAGCGCTACTGGTTGTTTCCCTGATGACTCAGCACTCGGGACAGAGCTGCACCACGTCTCTGAGCTCAGTATTGAACTACCCAGCCCTATTAGTTGAATATTTCCTGGAGTGGTCCACGACCCACCAAGCACCGTTGAGAAGACCCAAAATAATTTTAAAATCTAATAAATTAAAAAAATATATATATTTAGGGACTGGAAAGATAGTACAGGGATTAAAACACTTTCCTTGCCTATGGGTAACCGTTGTTGGAGCCCCAAACACTTCCAGGAGCAAGCCCTGCACCTAGAGTCAGGATTATCACCAGGTGTGACCCCACCCAGACCCCTCACCAAATAAAATCATCAGCAATGGCAATGTCACGTAACTTTCTTCCTGTCTTGTCTTCTAGTTATAGCTCCCAGTTTTACCTTCCAGGTTTATATTCATTTAAAAAAAAGATTTTAGGTGCATTTTAAGATAGTGTTCTATTTTCTTTCTTTTTTCTTTTCTTTTTCTTTCTTTTTCATTTTGTGCATGTGGCTGCCCAGTCTTTTCAACTTAAAACAAATTTTGTTAAGGCACTGTGATTTACAAAGTTATTCATAGTTGAGTTCTAGACAAGATGTTGTAACACCAATCCCACCACCAGTGTCAATTTCCCTCAATTGTTTCCAGTCTCCCTTCTCATAATCTCCACCCCCGGCCACTGCCACTGCCTCCTGAGAGGCACCTTATATGTACCACACATCTAGTTTGATTCCAAACTGTAGCTATTGTACTGAGTGCTGCATACTTTTTTGGGAATGAATGTTTTTCTATCCTGGGGATCAATATCCCAAGGTGGAATTGCTGGGTCATACGGGAGCTCAAGGCTGAGTTTAATGAGTACTCTCCATAATGTTTTCCATAGGGATTGGACCAGAAACATTCCCTCAAGCAGTGGATGAGGGATCCTTTTCCACCACATCCCTACCAGCAAGCAGATATAGTTACCTGTATTTCTGATATGTGCTATTATCACTGATATAATATGGTATCTCATTGTTTTGATCTGAATTTTCCTATCAAGTGATAATGAAAAAATTTTCATGTGCCTGTTGGCCATCCATTGGTCTTCCTCAGAGAAGTGTATGTTCATTTCTTCTCCCCATGTTTTAATGCGGCTTTTAGATTTTGTTGCTGTTGATCTTTGTGAGTACTTTATAGATCCTGGATATCAACCCTTTATTTGATGTGTTAAGTTCCAGTATTTTCCCCCACTCAGCTGTCATTTAGTTTTAACTGTGTTTCTTTTGCCATACTTAAGTTCGATGTAGTTCCATTTGTTTAGTTTTGATTTTGTAGCCTTTGCTATATCTTTGAAGACTCCTTTGAGGTCTAGGTTTTGGAGTCTCCTACCTATATTTTTCTCAATGTACTTTATAGATTCAGGTCTGATCTCAAGATCTTTAATCCACTTTGAATTCACTTTTATGTAGGGTATGTGACATGGATCCAACCTTAATTCCTTGTATATGGTTACCTAATTGTCCCAAAACCGTTTGTTGAAAAGACCATTCCATTTCAAGCTCCCAACTCCATTGTCAACAATTAGCTGACCATGAATATGAGGGTTTATTTTTGGATATTCTGTTCTGTCTCATTGGTAAGAGTGTCTTTCTTTATTCCCATACCATGCTCTTTTTATTACTATGACTTTATAAAATAGATTTAAGTTAAGTAGTGAGATACCTCCCAGTTTCTCATTTTTCAGTATGGTTTTGGCTATGCAAGTCTTTTATGATTCTACACAAATTTTACAATTGACCATTATAAGTCCTTAAAGAAAGTTGTCTGAATTTGAGTAGAAATTATATTGAATATTTATTATAGTTTCAGTAAGATGGGTCATTTTGACAATATTGATTCTTCCTGTCCACTAGCATGGTATGTTTTTCCATTTCCTACAGTCCTCAATTTCTTAAGTATTTTGAAGTTTCTGTTGTATAGCCCTGTCTCCTCTTTTGGGCTGATTTCTAGGTAATTGATGTTTTATTTTGTTATTTCATGTTATTTCAAGTGGGATAGATTCTTTGATCTCTTTCTTCTATGATTCATTATTTGTATTCATGAATACAACCAATTAAGTTATAATTGGCCATTTTGTTCTATTGGATTATTGTTTCTAGGATCATTTATTTAATTCTTTAAGGTCTTCAATATATATCAACATGTAATCTGCATGTAGAGATAATTTGACTCTCATTTTTCCAATTTATATTCTTTCCATTTCCCTTTCTTTTCTGATTGTGGTTGCCAGAACTTCTAATACAATGTTGTATAAGAGTGGGGACAATGGGCATCCTTGTCTTGTGCCTGATCTTAGCAGGAATGCTTTAAG
The DNA here is from genome assembly GCF_027595985.1 of Sorex araneus. NCBI lineage: Eukaryota > Metazoa > Chordata > Mammalia > Eulipotyphla > Soricidae > Sorex > Sorex araneus. The sequence continues at coordinate 304,231,573 of NC_073303.1, read as the reverse complement.
TTGTTCACTGTTAAGGATAATATTGACTGTGCACTCTTTACAGATAGCTCTTACTTAAGGAAGATTCTTTCCACCCTATTTTATTGAGGGTTTTTGTCATTAATGGGTATTGAAGCTTTTTGCAAGCTCTCTCTTCATCAGATGGTATAATCATATGATTTTTATCTTTTCTTTTACTGATGTGGTATATTGTAAAAAACTAAAGCTCGCCGAGGGCAAGTGCACTCGTGGGCTCTCTGGGCGGCTCTGTCTCACCTCCCCTGTTCAGTGCCCTGGAACCGCAGTGTGTGGACTGGATTGGGACGGCTGGTGGTCAAGGACAGGCGAAGGAAGAACGAGGACCAAGCTGGTTGCTGATTAGTTACTGTTTATTCAATCTTCCATCTTTCTCATCTCCCGCACTCCCAGCTCCGGCCTCTCTCTGGATCTACTGCCGCCTCCCTCCTCTAGTCTCTCCTCCTCTTCTCTCTCCCACCTTGCCCTCTAGGCTATACCCAGCCAGGTAGCAAAATCAACATAAGAAAGCCCTTCCTGAGGGCAGGGCATTCCAGAGCCCTTCCTGACTCTTAAGGTTTTTTCTTTTCCTTAGTCCAAACACTTATTAACGTCTTAATACTAGTTATTTTTGTATGGGCATAGCAAGAGATACATTGAGGCTTGCAAGGCAGCTCTTCTGGCAACATCTTGCCACAGACTCAGACCACAGCACTCAGGCCAGATTAATCATTCCTCACCCTAGCAGGGTCCAAATCTAGTTATCACTGTTTGGATCATGACAATATTTGTCCATGATCAAACTCTTAACTTATAGTTAAGCCTTAGGCACTTTGGCCAGGCCCATCTTGATGCCAGGGTAGCACACAACTCACCGCTTGCCCTGGGTCCGTCTCGTCCCACCTAGGGACCCTGCTTTGGGGATGCTAGGAAGTAAGGGCAGCTGAGGCTTAGGTCAAGAGAACAGATGCCCTGGAGGAAAATATCATGTAGAGTCAAATGACTCCTAGGTTACAAAAGCATAACATTTGTTAAGTCTTCCTGTGTCCATACAAAAAGGACTTGCTCTGAATAAACTATGCAAAAGACTCAAGGAAAAGAGAAAAAAAATATTTACAAGTCAACAGAACACTAAGAAAGAAGCTACAAATAAACATAGAGGAATGGGAGCACCGTGACGGGAGTAACCCAATGAACCTAGACTACCTGACGCTATGTTATCCTACAGTATATTATATTGATTTTCATATATTGAACCATTCTTGAATCCATGGGATGAATCCCATTTGATCATGGTATATGATTTCTTGATGTGCTCTTGGATTCAGTGTGCTAAGATTTTGTTGAGGATTTTTGCACTGATGTTCATCAAGGAAATTAGTCCAAAATTTTCTCTTTGTTCTATCTCTGTCAGCTTTGGGTATCAGTGTAATGTTAGCTTCATAGAAGGTATTGTGAGGATTCCTGTTACTTTGATATTTTGGAAAATATTACTGATCAACAGCAGTCATTCTTTGAAAGTTTGATAAAACTCACCTCAAATCAATCTAGGCCAAGATTTTTATTCTTGGGGAGATTCTTAGTTACTATTTCAATTTCCTTGCTTGTGAATAAGTAGATGTTCCTAGGAACCTCTTCATTTATTCCACATTCTCCAGTCTAAACAAGTAGAGTTGTTTGTAGTATGTTTTTTTTTTGCTTTTTGGGTCACACCTGGTGATGCACAGGGGTTACTCCTGGCTCTGCACTCAGGAATTACTCCTGGCGGTGCTCAGGGGACCATATGGGATGCTGGGAATCGACCCCGGGTTGGGCGTGTGCAAGGCAAACTCCCTACCTGCTGCACTATCGCTCCAGCCTGTTCGTAGTATGTTTTATATATTTGGCTTATTTTTATATTTTTTCAGTACCATACTATTTTGATTTGTAATATAGTTTGAAAGCAGTATGACTCCTCTAGCTAGTTTTCCTTTCTCAAAGTACCTGTGATTTGGGAATTCTTCTGTGTTTCCATAGGAATTTTAGGGTTATATGTTACATTTCGGGGCTGGAGCGATAACACAGCAGGTAGGGCATTTGCCTTGTATGCGGCCGACCCGGGTTTGATTCCCAGCATCCCATATGGTCCCCCTGAACACCGCCAGGAATAATTCCTGAGTGCAGAGCCAGGAGTAATCCTGTGCATCGCCGGGTATGACCCAAAAAGCAAAAAATAAAATAAAATAAAATAAAAAGTTACATTTCTCTAAAACATGAGATTGGGATTTTGATATTAATTGTATTGACTTACTTTTTTTTTTTTTTTTTGCTTTTTGGGTCACACCTGGGGATGCACAGGGGTTACTCCTGGCTCTGCACTCAGGAATTACTCCTGGCGGTTCTTAGGCAGCCATATGGGATGCTGGGAATTTAACCTGGGTTGGCCACGTGCAAGGCAAGTGCCCTACGCGCTATGCTATTGATCCAGCCCCTGAATTACATTTTAATGCCTTTAGTAATATGGGTAGTTTAATATCAGTTCTAATTCTTTATTACAGGGGCTGGAGCAATAGCGCAGTGGGTTGGGCATTTGCCTTGCACACAGCTGACATGGGGTTGATTCCCACCATCCCACATGGTCCCCTGAGCACTGCCAAGAGTGATTTTTAAGTGGAAAGCCAGGAGTAACCCCTGAGCATCGCCGAATGTGACCCAAAAAGCTAATTCTTTATTACAGGATATCCTTCTATTTTAGTTCTCAAGTTTTCAAAGATACCTTATAGTTGTTAGTGTATAAATCTTCTTTGGTTGAATTTATTTCTATGTATATTTTTCTTTTTATACAATTATACAATTATAATGTTATCACTTCATTGACTTATCATTTTTTCTGCTACTAATGTTTTATTCCACAGATATTCATATATTAACTTTGTATTTGCAACTGTAATGAATTTTGCATTTATTTGCATTTATCCAGCTATTTTTGTGGTCTATAGGGTTATCTGTACAGTTTCTGACTGACTATGATTTGACTAAAGACTTTTCACTTTTGACTATAGGATAGTGTGGAAGCAATGTGCATTTAATAGAAACTGTACTTTTGTTTTTAATTTGAAATCTTTTCTGGGATGACTAGATATGAAAGAGGAATCTTTTCATGCTAGATAGGAACAATGAGCTACAGCCTCTTGCTAGCCACATAATTAGACGTTTAAACCGTCATATTTAAGCAAATATATTTTCACTTTTATTACAATATTCTGAGAGCTTGCTTTTAAGTCTCTCTCTGGATGTTGGCCGTTGATGGGATTACACACACCTGGGTTCCTCTGCCGGTACCTTCATGCATGAGGCCTGTCGAAACGTGTGGAGAGGGGCCTCCAGCATGGCTGTAGCTAGGTTCTGGTGGTCTTCGGTCTCTGGGAGCTCTGCTCGGGGTGGGGAGGGAAGCTGGAGCCCATCCCTTCTGAGGGGCCCTGGGGAAGACAGACAGGCGTGCGGGCAAGAGACTCTCTGCATCACTCTCTTCTGAGAGCTTGCTTTTGGCAGAGAGTCTTGCAAGCTTCCCATGGTGTATTTATATGCAAAATCTAGTAACAAGCTGGATCTCATTCCCTGACCCTGAAGAGCCCCCAGTGCAACATCGTTGGGAGGGTTAAGTCCAGGTGGACTCCTAAGATCTCAGGGGAAGGACAAAATGAGATGTCACTGGGCCTGCCCCAGAAATCGGTGATTAACGGGCTATTGGGCTATTGTGATGGTGATCGTGATTACAATACTCAAAATTTACAGGTTATATTTGACATTTATTTTTTTAAAGATTTTTATCATATATTTTATCCAATTGCATCATATATTCTTAATATGTTTAAGGTATGCTAAGTTAAACTATGCTGTGTTATATATTAGGTATATTGAACTCTTTTTTACTAACAGATTCAACTGATAATGGATTTAGAGCTATGTAAACCAATTTTGAGTTACGAAAGATATGGCAGCTACAAATAATGATACTTTTATATCTTCCTTCTCAATCTAGATTTCTTTTCTTTTTAGTCTGTTTTATCTGGCTCGATATTTTGATAATATATTGAGCAAAAGTTCTGTGTTTATGGTTTCTAGATTCAGTTTCCAGGAAATGCAATGAGGCTTTGCCACATCAAAGACAAAGTTTTGGACATCCAAGAATTTAGTCAGATTCTTTTCAATTCTGACATTCTCCACTAGGAGATGGTATTGCATTTGTTTTATAGGTTAAGGGCTCAGTTTCCCAAGTTTCTCTACATTGTATTTGCAAGTTTAATTTGAATGATGGTGTGGGGGATGCAGGGGGAAGGCATAGAAGTAAGTGAGATACTATAACCTTTCTTTCTGATGCCCCTTAGAAGGCACATTACAAATTTGCTTCATAGTGCTTCCTCCAAAAAAACTTGGAGGAATGACATTAATTCATCTGAAAATAATTTAATAAAAATCAGTTTGTGATGATTGATTGCTATATGATTTTAGCCAACATTAACAGAAAAGTCAAGTTATTTTATGTAACATATTAGCCATTCTAATTTAGTTTTCAACTTTGGCATCTAAAGTGCATTGCATAAATTTTATTTTGCACTTGGATCTCATTGCAGTAATTATCATGTCTTCCCCATCATTAATAATTTCAAAATATTTTTGCTAATATAATTTGGAGTTTACCTGGGATAGATAAAGCCTACAAATATAAATTTTTGAAAGAATAAAGACAATAAAATTTGAAGAGGAAAATCTGTACTATTCCAGAAAAATGTAGTATTTTGTCCCAAGGAAGAAAATACTGGTCTTATGTTAGAAAATATTATAGTTACTCTTGTGTCTATATTAATAACTATAAAAATTTAATGCAAATCTTTATAGGTGTAAAAAAACTAACATAGAATATTCAGTATAAGTAGGACCTTCATTATTGAAAATGTATAAAATCTCTTATAAATCTAGAAGTAAACATTCTTTTCTTAACCGGTTAGAGGATAACTCTTAGTACAGTGTTAGAGTGCCATGTTCACTGCTACATGCTGGGAAGGCTGTACTGTTTTTAAAAGAAATTTCTTTGAACACTGGTTTCAAAGCTCTAAATTTCCGTAACTGTTGCCAATCTCTGAAACTCCGATTTGTTTGCTCAAATCTAAGTGATAATCCAGCTAGATAGAGTATTCTTGGTGAGTTGTTCATCTTGCTGAGTTTTTGTACTATACCCTCTTTGGGGCCCACAAAGTCTCATTTGATAGATCTGCATAATTCTTTTTTTTTTTTTTTGCTTTTTGGGTCACACCCAGCAATGCTCAGGGGTTACTCCTGGCTTTGCACTCAGGAATTGCTCCTGGCAGTGCTTGGGGGACCATATGGGATGCCAGGGATCGAACCGAGGTCAGCCGCGTGCAAGGCAAAGGCCCTACCCGCTGTGCTATCGCTCAGGCCCCAGATCTGCATAATTCTTAAGGGCTTTGCTTTGCTTATAAGTTCTCATTTTAATCTTGCCGCTTTCAATATTCTGTCTATATCTTTGGAATTTTTCATTCGGAGTACAATGCATCTTGGGGCTTTCCTGTGTGAGTCTGTTTTCACTGGAACCCTTCAGGACTCTTGGATCTCAGTTCCTGTATTCAACTCTGAAGTTCTTATCAATTATTTCATTGTTTCTTCAAGTGTGTTCTGTTCTTTAGGGACTCCAATCATCCTTCTATTGTTCTTCTCGAACTCTTCCCATAGTTCTCTGGTATGCTTTTTCATTTCTTCTCAGACTACTTTCCACTTTCCCCCTTCTCATATGGAGCCCTCCGCTCTTTGGCTCAGCTGCTGATACTCTGTTGTGCAGAGCTTCTATTGATGTTTTTAAAATTATATTTTCCCCTTATACCTTATAGAAACCCTGTGGCTTACAAAGTTATCCACGATGATTTGTTACAGATATTCAATATATCAACACCAATTTCAACACCGTTGCAGCTTCCCACCACTGTTATCTCCAATTTTCCAGATTTTTCCAATTCTCTTTATTATCAATGAGAAACCTGCCCATTTATTTTTAATTCCCCCCCACCACCACACACACTTTAATTTAAGTTGTTGTTCTTGGGATAACCAAGCCGACCTCGGTTCGATCCCTGGCATCCCATATGGTCCCCCAAGCACTGCCAGGAGCAATTCCTGAGTGCAAAGCCAGGAGTAACCCCTGAGCATCGCTGGGTGTGACCCAAAAAGCAAAAAAAAAAAGAATTATGCACATGTGTGGTAGTCTCACACCTATCTGTTTGCAGTGCTCCATGTTTGGTCTCAGTGTACTTTTGCCATCATACTTCATGCTGTTGGGCTGGAGCAATAGCCTAGCAGTTAGGGCTTTTGCCTTGCACGAGGCTGACCAGGTTTCCATTCCTCTGCCCCTCTTGGAGAGCCCAGCAAGCTACCGAGAGTATCTCGCCTGCACTGCAGAGCCCAGTTGAGACAGTAACAACAAGTCTCACCATGGAGATGTTACTGGAGCCCACAGTGCAGACAGTGCTATAGTATTTCATAATAAATATGAATGACTAGTACTATTTGATAATAGTAAGTTTAGTTAAAGTCACAGCATATTCACGTGTGAAATTACTTGTGAAGAAATGTTTACAAATGAGTTCTGATATGATGATCCATATAGATCAGAGATATAAAATAAAGATTAAAAGTGAAAATGAGAGTGAATGAGTATTAATTAGTAAAGTATGATAAGGTGAATTTGAAGTAGTAAATGCAAAAAATATATTCCAGTAATCATATCAAATAGGATAAAAGAATATTATAAGGCACAAAAGATGATGCAAACACCAAATCAAACAATAGTCCCTTTTTTGTTAGCCTCATATGTGTTCCTTTATAGCATGTAATTGCTAAAAATCTAGATTTGAAGTGAAACAATTAGTGTTTCAAATTCTACTTTGAAACGTGCTCTTTCTAAGTCCTTGAACAAGCTTTGTTATCTTGTATAAAAATGCATACAAAATTAATCTATATTGATGATTAGATTAAATAGCACATTCAAAGTGTTTTACATAGGATTTGAGCACCCCTTAGATTTACAGCAGACCTATCAGAAGAAACCTCTAGGCCCGAAGACAATGGTGGGATATAGTGAAAAAACTCAATGAAATGAATGCCTCACCAAGAATACTTTATCCGGCTAAGTTCTCACTTAAACTTGAAGGAACCATACATTACTTCACAAATAAACAGCTCAGAAACTTCATAGACTCAAAACCAAACTTAAAAGAAGGACTAAAGAGGCTACTGTAAGGCAAGGAAAAACCCTACGAGAACAACGTAGGATTTGGCAATTAACCTTTTAGTTAGTAAAAGCTCTTATTAGTTTTTATTTGTTTTGGGTCACACCCTGTGGCACTCAAAATCTTACTCCTGTCTCTGTGATCAGGGATCATATGGGTGCCAGATATTGAATTCAGCTAAGCCACATGCAAGGTAAGCACGTTACCCTGTGTGCTATACTTCCAGTCCCTTTTAGTAATTTTTTTTGCATTAAAAACATACTTAGCACAACTTAATAGTTAGATTTTCACTTAATAATGGAATTATGTTATGGAATATCATTGTTAGCAATAATTTAAGGCTATATTGTCTACTTTTGAAATTACTTCACTATTGTATGTAGAAAGAAGCAATAAACCTCTCTAGTTGAGTTTTCATAGCCATATTAGATAGAAAAATATTTTAATTATGGGGAAAAGATAACAATTGAAAAAATGTAGACTAATAGAACAAAGCAAATTATATTCATTAAAATGTGAATAATTTTTTTTAAATGTTGGCCGAAGGACTTTTCTTTTTCTACCAGAATGTCAAAGAGCATTCATTGATATTCATTCAAATTGGCAACTACATTGGCAAACAAAATTGAATTTTAGTGCTTTATTCTTTTCACACTGTATGTTTTCTTTTATGAGAACTGCAAGTGCTTCATTGCAAGAGCCAGTGCCTCTAAAATATTAACATTTTATTCTTTCTTGCTTCTTATCAGCAATTCTGATAGCAATTTAGTTTTTGATTATAGCAATTTAGCTATTATATTATAAAAGAGCCCATATTCAGTTATGTTTTACATCTACACATTCAACTTACTGCTTATATATGAAAGTAAAAACTACTCTAAATTATTTCCCTGAGGATCATTTTCCCTTTGGGGGAATGGGAATTACTATTGTATCATCAGTATAGAGCCACACATCTTCTGTTTCTGGATAATTCTTTTCTACCTGATAATTCTTCTTTATCAATAAATGGTTTTTAAAGGCTCACAATAATATTAGGAATAAACTGGAACTAACTAGTTCTTAATTGTTTTGTTAAGAAAACCAATTCATTGAATTTAACTGGTAGTAGAATTCACTTAGATTAATTTGAAAAGCTATGTAATTATTCATCTAACAGAAATGGTAACAATTTATATTTGTACTATTGTCTAATAAAAATTACTTACCTTTATATTTTCTTTGCTTAAAACATTAAGTATAAGTAGTTTTGGAACAGGCTGGAGCTATAGCACAGCGGGTAGGGTGGTTGCCTTGCACACGGCTGACCCAGGTTGGATTCCTCAGCCCCTCTTTGAGAGCCCGGCAAGCTACTGAGAGTATCTCGCCCGAACAGTAGAGCCTGGCAAGCTTCCCGTGGGGTATTGAATATCCCAAAAACAGTAACAACAAGTCTCACATGGAGATGTTACTGATGCCCACTCGAGCAAATCGATGAACAATGGGATGACAGTGATATAATGACAGTGACATTTTTAGAACAACCTTTATGATCTAAAATTTTGCTTTGCAAAGTATTTAGAAATTTTTCACTTGGAAATTAGAAGAATTATGAAGAGTTTTTTGTTATATTTAACGGGAAGAACATGCAAAGAGAATGTGTATGTAAATTGTTATATACTTAATTAGTAATGTTTTTGAAGTTTGAAAAAAAATTTGAAATGTAAAAACTATTATTTTATAATATTGTTGCAAATTTTAAATGATTACTTAAGTTTTTAAAATATATCTTTAGGGGCTGGAGCAATAGCACAGTGGGTAGGGCGTTTGCCTTGCACACGGCCGACCCGGGTTCGATTCCCAGCATCCCATATGGTCCCCTGAGCACCGCCAGGCATAATTCCTGAGTGCAGAGCCAGAAGTAACCCCTGTGCATCACCAGGTGTGACCCAAAAAGCAAAAAAATAAATAAATAAATAAATAAAATAGATCTTTAAATGCAAATGCTAACATTTAATTAATTTGAAAAACTTCCTGCCATCTTGCTTTTAAAATAATTTTTAAAAGAATATAATTTTATGGCATTAAAACATGCAATCTTTTAGTGTATAGTTTTATGTTTTCAATCTGAAAATGATTTTTAATTTTGCTTTGTTGTTATTGAAGGAAAGTAAATGCAAGTTTTATAATACTTATGTATTTGGGTGTGTTTATGGGAAGTTCTTGCTATCTCTAAAATTATCTACTGATTCTAAAAGTTGCTTGTATGTGTCACTCAAACATTCTTTTGTCAAAACATATCATTAAACATCTTCATCTTTCATTGTAGTACCTTTAAAAACAATTATGATAGCAATTATATTTCACGTATTTGGAAATAATATTCCTGGAAGTGCGTGGCCACACTGGCAAGGTACCAAGAGTATCCTGCCCATATGGCAGAGCCTGGCAAGCTCTCTGTGGCATATTCGATATGCCAAATATAGTAACAATGATGGGTCTCATTCCCCTGACCCTTACCCTGAAAGAGCCCCCAATGAGGCACCACTGGGAAAAACAAATAAAGAGAGGCTGCTAAAATCTCGGGGCTTGGGGCTGGAGAGATAGCACAGCAGGTAGGGCACTTGCCTTGCACGCGGCCGATTGGGTTCGATTCCCAGCACCCCATATAGACCCCAGGCATCGGCGGGAGTATCCTGAGTGTAGAGCCAGGAGTAACCCCTGTGCATCACTGGGAGTGACCCAAAAGACAAAACAAAACAAAAAAGTAAAATCTCGGGGCTAGGATGGATGGAGACATTACTGGTGCCCACAGGAGCAAATCGATGATCAACAGGATAACAGTGATGATGACAGTGTGATTATACACATATTAGGATATTTTTCTGGTAAGAAAATAAAAAATGGCATGTGTTTCTGCTCTACCTTGGATATTATGCTCTTTTTTTTTTTTAAATCAGTTTTAAACAATGGAATAAGGGCTAGGGAGATGGCACACAGAGCTGAGTTCAGGCGTTGCATGTAGGAAGCCTACTTTCAGTCTCTCCTCCAGCACTACATGGTTCCGTGAGTGCCGCAGCAAGCAACCTCCAAGAACAATAGCCCCTCAGAACCACCTCTTCTTTGGCACAAGAACAAACAATCATTCTAATCAAATTAGAAATGAAAGACACACAGAATTAAGCTAAACAATCCTTGAAATAACTCCTTAGTTCATGGTATAATGGATTATTATTCAGTTAATGTTTTCATGCACATATGTCTTGGCACATTTTATTTTGTCAGAACTCTTGAGAGTATTTCCTGTAATTTGTTGATTTTTTTCCCCCCTAAAACTAGCATCTCATTAAAAAGTGACTGAAACTCAAATATCCAACAGGCCAAGTGTGGGTAAAATTACTGAAGTATAAAGTTGATTTTGGTAATTAACACAAAACTTTTTGCGCCAATGAGATATGAAGCAAGTTATGGTAGCAGACAACAGCACTGGAAAATATGCTTTAAGTAAAATCAGTATGTAACTTCAGCCACGTTTTACTGTGTGGTTATGATTGTCTACTGATTCCAAATCATCCTACATGTGTGTATGTATATATACATATATGCAATATGTATAGATAGATGATAGATAAATGATAGATGATAGATAGATAGATAGATAGATAGATAGATAGATAGATAGATAGATAGATAGATAGATAGAAAGATGTATAAGCTAACAGTCTCTCAGCCACTCCTGTTTGTCTATCTGATAGTTTTATTTATTTTCTATTTTTGGGTCAAAACCAAGTGGTAGTGTATGGTGCCTGCCTAGAAGTTCAGTGTTTGGACAGCTGTGTTCCACTAGTGGTGCTCAGGTGTCAGTATGACTACTCCCAACAGTGCTCAGTGGACCACGCTGTGACAGGTGTCAAATTGGGATGTAGAACCTGCTAAATATGTGCTTTACCAGTTTGCGTTATACCCCTGGCTACTGACTTTTTTGTAAATTAGGTGATTATTTCTTTTGAAATATTGTGTTCATAACAGTGTTTGATATATTAATCAACAATGAATTATTTGCTCTATTATGCCTCGTTGAAAGTTTGTCCTTAAAAACAAGACTTGCCATCAGTAATGATTTAGATATAAATTTTTTTAATGCACTGATTTTTATAAACATTACAGTCCCAGATTTTTAAATTTTGCTTTCAGCTTTTTAAAATTTTATTGAAACACAATAATGTTCATAACAGGGTTGTTACAGACTTTTGATGTTCCAACACCAATCCCACCACCTTAGCAACCTTCCTTCCAATATTGTCACCATTTTCCCAGCTATTCCCCAAACATGCCCCCATAGCAGGCAAATCACAATTTATTTCATATTTCTTGTCCCAACCAAAAGTGATAAATTATCCAAAATAATTCAGTCAAAGGAAATTTTTGAAAAGTCTTATATATCACCACTGGGTTGCTAAGTCTTTGAGATTTACTAAGCTAGTTTCACTTTCTCTGGTTATTGTTTTTTGCACATAGTTGATCTCTATGTTACTTTCTCATCTACTTTGGTGTTCTCCTATTGGAATTGCAATATGTTAGAATGGGGAGATGGTATAATGTTCCAGAAACTTCTGATCTGTGGGAATGGGAGAGATCCATTAGATCCATGAGATATGAAGCAAGTTATGGTTATCACTGCAGAGATCCTTAGTGAAGTCCTGGTTAGGCCATTGGTGTGGCAGCAACATCGAGGGTGTCGGTGTGGCTGCTGCTAGTTTGGCAGGTCGGCGATCTGACTCACCCACCTCCCAAGGGTGAGCCAGAGTTTGCAGCGAGGGAGCTGGTGGGTCCGGAACTCCAAATGCTTGTCCTGCATCTCCTCAGAGATTTAGTCCGTGAATCTGAAGAACAGGACTGGTGGGTGACCCCACACGTCAGCGGCTGTGGGAGATGGACATGGATTCTGGGGCTTCTGGAAGTGTGGGCGAGAGGGAAGGTGGCCTGTGTCCACTCTAAGTAGACCCCAGAGTTATCAGCCCAATGCCAGAGTACCTGTTTTTTTTTTGTAGGTAGTGTCTCTGCAGAGATTCTTCGTGAAGCTTTGGCGTAAGTCTGTTGGTACAGTGGCAGCAGAGGCGTTTGGGTGTGGATGCCTGGCTTCAGCATGGAAGGATAGGGTCCCAATTTTTTTTTTAACCGAGACAGATCTAAACCAGGCATAATGACAGGGTGGATGAAAGAAAAGCTGAATAGTGATTTTTCTTTTAATTTCTTTATATCTCCAAGTCCATCTCCTTATATTTTCATCTGATGGATTGCAATGATCTTGCTTTTTAAACCAGTTAATGTTTAGTTAATTCGACCTCCTTAATAATTTTCATATCTACTAATTTTGACATCTTCATCAGAATTATCTGTCCCTACACAACCCACCCATCTACATTAGTAGAGTTCACCATCTTCCTTTTTCTGATTAATCCCCCTAATGTGTCTCTGATCACAGACCTTCTAAATTCATTCTTTACACATGAGACACAGGGATGATCTAACTGGAAAATAAATCAGAACTCTGCTTCACATCTTTCAAGAAATCTCCATTAACCTCAGAATAAAATTTAATCACTTTAACATGACCTGCAAGCCCTTTTATTATCTGGCCTCTCGTTCTATGTCTAAATTCATCTCTTGCCATTTCTCTTCGTATTTGATGCTCCAGTCAGGTTGAATTTATTCAACATTATATTTTTTCCTCCAGTTTTTGTGTTTCTTCTTAATGAAATTTACAGTTCAGGCTTCTTTCCTTATGCATTCTCCAGTAAGTTGATATGTGAAGGAAAGAATATGTAAATCATAAATATATTCTGACCTATGCTAATCGCATTGGTTGTCCAAGTTGCCTTTTTCTTTTTGTGGGGGGAGAGGAGGAAACTCTCTAGCAGTGCACAAAGAACTATTGTAGGGTCCTGTCATGCAGTACTGATCAGATCCTGTGGGGGAGACCAGAAGGGCCATTGCAAGGGCTTGCAGGTCATGCTCTAGGGCCCCTGGGGCATAACTGCTGTTCCTTAGGGACTCCAAGGCTATATTGAGTGATATTCAGGAGGGTGATGCATTGCCAGAGACCAAGCATGGGTCCAATAATGTGAAGCATATGTCCCTAAGCAGCCTGCTGTTTTCTGGCTCCCCAGTTCTTTGAAATAAAAGAACTCTGGTTAGTGTTTTTCAGAAAGCAGTAGTCACATGACAATTATGTTTGCATTGCTAGTTATTTATGAAAAGAGGTATGCAATAATGTAAAAGGATATCATAATTTTTAAGTCAATAAAGTATGTGCTATATTATTTTTAGCGTGTATATAACATTGAATTGGTAATATTTTAGTTTTCTTAGAAGTAGTAATCACAGCTAAAACCAACATTTGGCAAATGTATTCAATATACAGTTTGCCTTTTTCAACCACAGGAATAATGTTCAAAGGAAATTGCATTTGAAACACAAGATGATTCATAGCTCTGCCCCAAATCATCCCCCTCAGTGCCCCATATATTCTTCATGAGTGAAAGTGCTGGGTCATATGGAAGTGCAATCCCTAGTTTGTGAGGAAAGTCCATATTGTCTTTCCAAAAAGGCTGAACCAGTTGACATTCCCACCAGTAGTGAAAGAGAGCTCCCTGTTTCTATACCCAGGCCAATATTGGTTGTTACTTTTTGTGATGAGTGCCGGTCTCTTTGGTATTAGATGATATATCATTATTTCGATTTGCATTTCTTTATTGATTAGTGATACATATCATTTTTCATATTCCTTTTGACCGTTTTTTAAAGAAGTTTCTGTTCAGCTCTTTGCCCCATTTTTTGATGGGGTTGGACTTCTTTTTTTCTTCTAAATTTCTACCAGTGCGGTATATGTCTTGGCTATTAACCCTTTGTCCAGATGTCTGATACATGTTAACTTGTAAACATCACCACTTCTGCAATTAACAGTTACCATTAGGGGAGTGCTTATGATTCAGAATATAAGTACATCATTTCATCTTTATAATATCACTGGAAAATAAGTCTGATCATCCATATTTTATCTAAGAGGAATATGAATTTTGTAAGTATTAATAAGTACACCTATTAAGTATGGAGCTAGGATTTAGACTGATGCATAACTTTTGAATCTTCACTTGTAGGTTTTCAGGAGCTTCCTTTTCCTTCCCCATATATGTTTGACTTATGCTTCTTGCATTCACAACCAGCTCTGCTTTTATCCTCCCTCCCTCCCTCCCTCCCTCCCTCCCTCCCTCCCTTCCTTCCTTCCTTCCTTCCTTCCTTCCTTCCTTCCTTCCTTCCTTCCTTCCTTCCTTCCTTCCTTCCTTCCTTCCTTCTTTCCTTCCTTCCTTCCCTCCTCCCTCCCTTCCTCCCTTCCTTCCTTCCTTCCTTCCTTCCTTCCTTCCTTCCTTCCTTCCTTCCTTCCTTCCTTCCTTCCTTCCTTCCTTCCTTCTTTCCTTCCTTCCTTCCCTCCTCCCTCCCTCCCTTCCCTCCCTCCTTCCCTTTCCCTTCCTCCTCCCTCCCTTCCTCCCTTCCTCCCTTCCTCCCTTCCTTTATCCCTCCCTCCCTCCCTTCCTTCCTTCCTTCCTTCCTCCCTTCCTTCCTTCCTTCCTTCCTTCCTTCCTTCCTTCCTTCCTTCCTTCCTTCCTTCCTTCCTTCCTTCCTTTCTTCCTTCCTTCCTTCCTTCCTTCTTCTCTTCCTGCCTTCCTGCCTTTCTACCTTCTTTCCTGCCTTACCTTTTCTTCCCCCTTTCTCTCTTCCTTTTGTTTTGAGGTCACACCAAGTGGTGCTCAGGTCTTATTCCTGGCTGTGTGCTCTGGTATCATTTCTAGTGAGGCCCAGGAAACCATATGTTTGACAGGGGATCAAACCTGGTTTGGTCTCATAATATTCTATCCACTCTACAATCACTCACCCACTTTCTCTTTCTTGCCAGTGGTTGCAGACCTTCCCCAGATAAAGTGTAGAGCATATTGGCTATGCAGGTGGCTTTGCATTCCTATAAAGACACTGAATCATAGTTTGGGCCTCACTGGCATTTGGAAACTAGTAAACATGCGTTGAAACCATTAATCGTATGATTTTAGACAAGATATATAACGTCCCTAACAATTTTATTTATCATTGCATAATTCGAATAATTACAGCACTGTAGCACTGTTGTCCCATTGTTCATCGATTTACTCAAGCAGGCACCAATAACGTCTCCATTGTTACTGAGACCTGTTATTGTTTTCGGCATATCGAATATGCCACAGGTAGCTTGCCAGGCTCTGCTGTGCGGATGGGATACTCTTGGTAGCTTGCCGGGCTCTTCAAGAGAAATGGAGGAATCGAACCAGGTCAGCTCGCACAAAGCAAATGCCCTACCCACTATGCTATCATACCTGAAATAAATGTATAACACAATATATTGTCTGACATATATTAGTAATTATTGATTGCATATCATTATTTGTAATAACTGGGTCATGATTCTTTTTGTGAATTATATATATAAAATAATAACAGTAAGTATCACTAAGTCAAATTTTAAATAACTACTTAATGCTTAAGATTGAATTTTGTAATGTTGAAATTAGTTACCACTGAAATAATTGATAGAAATCATATCCTCTGTTAAGAACTTTGACTGTTGGAATTTATAATTATTGAGGTTAGAATTAAAGAATAATGTTGCCATGAAACTTAAGAGCACCTAGAATTATTATTTAATAGTATACTTTTCTGAATTACTTTCTAATGTAGTAAAATATTTCAATTTCTATGGAAGAGATAGAAAACTTGAGCACTGCTAAATGATGACTCCTTTTTTTTAAAAAATGCAGTTAAGCTTTTCATCATCAAAATTTAAGTGAAAACTTTTGTCACAGCTACTATAATTGTCAAGGTAATTAAATGACAGGAAACTTAGGTGAAGCTTTGCATGATATTAAAGAATCTATCCTAATAAAAGGAGAAATTAATAACAAAATAATAGTTTATAAAATATTTTCTTAAAATATATATCCTAAAAATATTTTTTTAAAAATTTCTGATCTTATGAGATTTTAGAATATATCTATAAAAAATTCTATCTAGATCAGATATAATGCTATTTTATATAATGCTATTTCTTGCTTCCTGTTTTTGTTTGAAATTACTTCTCCAGGAATTGGCAGATTATGTTTACCAAGGCAAATCATATCATCTAGCTGTTTACATAAATAAAGTTTTATTGAAACACAACCATGCACAGTTACTTGCATGTTGTTTATAATTACTTCATTTGTACCCTAAGGCTACAGAGTTACAAAAAACACCAAATGGCCATCAAAGCCAAACTTATTTATAATCTAGATTATTGAAGAAAAAATGAGTTAATCCTGAAGTCAGCATATCTAAATGCACATGAAAGCTTTCTTCAGATTCGTATATCAGACCTTCATTTCAGGGAATACTTACTATATTTTGCTAAGTGCTTCACTAATTTAAGTTACAAAATGGCTGTTTTATGTAAGGTAGTCTTTTCTTTCTCATTCAGAATGTAAAACTCCTATATCGTGCTTTTCACACAGATATCATCATTGAAAAATTAAGAATCTTACACAAGTATGAAATAAGAAATATGACTTGAAACATTGAATAAGGCACATTATTCAATTTTGGTTTTGTTTTGTGAAATCAACTTATTGAAGCAATTTACTAAGGTAGAAATAGTATAATTTACATAGTTGGTTTGTATGACTTTAAAGGAAAACAAAATTGCTGGTATTAAAAACATTGAAACAAATAAACAAGTTAACATGAATATCATAAAGGACTAGACTGGAGCGATAGCCACAGTGGGTAGGGCGTTTGCCTTGCACGCAGCCGACCTGGGTTCGATTCCTCCATCCCTTTTGGAGAGCCCTGCAAGCTACCAAGAGTATCCCGCCCACACAGCAGAGCCTGGCAAGCTACCTGTGGCATATTCAGTATGCCAAAAACAGTAACAACAAGTCTCACAAAGGAGACACTACTGGTGCCCGCTCAAGCAAATCGATGAACAATGGTACAACAGTGTGACAGTGCTATCATGAATATCATCTAGTTAGGTCTGATCAGTGTTGTTAAAAACAGGATGATTGCTATTTAATACATTGAACTCTGTTTCTCTTAAGCTTTCTTCACCAATTTTATTCACTTGTGCTTACTTTGTCCTTGTCTTTCTAGTCATCAATTCCTGAGTCATGACTCAGAAGTTCTGCAATATTTTCTCTTTTAGTTTGGAATTCTAGAATTGAGCTCAGTCTTCAAATAGAGCTTTCATTTACAAGAGTGATAGTGTGATTTCTCGATAAATCATCTAATCCTGTGGAAAGGTTTGGTGCATCACGTTTATCTGCAGCAAATAAAATCCACATAAAGATCACCTCCCTAAGGTTTTCTTCTCTCTTTAAAAGATTTTAATAAATACTGGGAGTTAAATTAACAACTAGGAGAATGCAGTGAGAGTTAGTCTTCTGAAAGGATTTTGTACTACCTGTATTTCATTGGCTGATAAGTATGGTTTACCTCTGGGGGAGTTGATGTTGATTATTTAAAAATCAGAGTTTAATGGAAAAAAAAAACAATGCCATGTGATTTGTTTGCCTTTTGATAAACTTCGTTCTGTTTTGTAACCTTTGAAAATGGATTTTATGAGTTATACCATTAAAATTTATATTCTCTGTAGAGTGTGTTATTAATAGTTATTGCTCTGCTGGGTCTCAGGATTACCTCATTGTAATGCAGCTCTCCTTAATATTTATAATTGAAATGCCCATGGTTCTTAGAACATTTCTTATTTCTATGAATGCAGTTGAATTCATAAGAAATAATACTGAAAATATAAAATTCCTCTTAAAACTTTGTAAAAATTTTTAAAGCCAATGTTGATCTTATTCGTATAAATTAAAGGTTGATCCTAATGTTTGTACCTTAATGGTCCTAGAGGTAGAT